>NW_027204492.1:93123317-93353317 GCF_024711535.1 Dipodomys merriami | reverse complement strand
GATGATGATTTTGGTTGGTTGTAGGGCCTGGGGACTGTCACTGAGCTTTTTCACTCAAGGCTAGTGCTCTACCACGTTGAGACACAGCACTACTTCTGGTTTTCTGGTAGTTAATTGGAGATAAGAGTCTCATGGACTTTCCTGCCGGGGCTGGCTTTGAACCTCAATTCTCAGATCTCAGCCTCCTGATTAGCTAGGGTTACAGTTGTGAGCCATTGGCACCTGGCCTTGGTCTCCTTTTAAGGGTGTGTTGTAATGTTTAGTGCTAAGCAGAAGAACCTCAGAAGCAAAAAGCATAAATTCCAGTGGTAGCTCATGTCTGTAATCCTAGCTACTCAGGAGGCCGAGATCTGAGAATCACGGTTCAAAAATCAGCCTGGACAGGAAAGTCCCTGAGACTCTTATTTTCAGTTAATCACCAGAAAACCGAAAGCAGTGCTGTGGCTCAAAGTAGTAAATGCTAGCCTTGAGCAAAAAAGCTCAGGGACAGTGCCCAGCCCCTGAGTTCCAGCCCTACAACTGACAAAACAAAAGAAAAAAAAATCATGCTCAGGCAGGGGACTGGGACAAACAATTGCACTCCACACAATGACAAACCACGGCTGACCGGGCCAGTATGCATGCACGCAGCAAATATCTTTAACACTTTATAGGAGTGTGCGTGAAAAGAAGCAATTCCCTTCGTGAGCTGCCCTGTAATGCTGCTCTGATTCATTCCTGACTCACGTGGCCCACACGTGCGCCCTGCCACCGCAGAAACAAGTAGCCTTTGTGCCCTGTCGGCGTTTTCCATCCCTGGCGTAAATTAGGTACACTGCAGCCATTTCATTAAGAAATGATCTCTGATGTGGCAGGTCAGGTTTCTAGAGGTGAACAGGAAAAGCTGCGTGAGGCTGGAGACGGCCATTTCCCTTCAACACAATGACCCCTCCTATGCCACCTGCCCATTAGGGAGAGAAAGAGGACGAACAAGACGCCACTGCCACCAGCTCCTCCAGTAGGAGACAGCAACAGAATTATTAGCAGCTTCGTTGGCTTCCTCCCCACCCCGATGCCTGGCACTGGAGTATTATAGACATCTGGAATTATGACTGGTTAAATGCAGTCAAACACAGATTTCTTTTTGTTGAAATATTCCGATCTCAGACCCAGGAGGGCAAGGATATTGGGTAATTGCCATCCTTGCAATAAACATATTATGGAAGTTTATAAACTTGGCCTATCTCTTGGCTGCTTTAGGCTTCTGGTGAGTCTGGGATGGCTTTGATTTTGAAATTACTTAGACGATAGACAGACTTCTCCTCTCTTCAAATTTGCAGTGCAATTTGATAAACACATTTGCGGCAAAAATCCTGTTTTGGCTAGCTTGGGACAGACCAAAGGATCGAATAGTTTCTCTCTCTCTCTCTCTCTCTCTCTCTCTCTCTCTCTCTCTCTCTCTCTCTCTCTCTCTCTCTCTCTCTCTCTCTCTCGCTCTGTGTGTGTGTGTGTGTGTGTGTGTGTGTGTGTGTGTGTGTGTGTGTGTGTGTGTGTGAAATAAATAGCTATAAAGCATTTATAGAATCCAACTGGAATTGGAAAGAATGGAAAATATCACAAGATATTCCATGCACACGATATCTAATCTCTCTTTTATACAGAAGAAATTCAAATGAGCCTCTGCCATTAAAACTTTGATTATCAGAAACTTCATTTTAATCAGAGCTTGCTATAAACTCTGTGTGCTCAGCTGACTTGTATATTTAACATTCTGGATATTATATGCTGTTCCAATTATACCAATTTTTCTTAAACTCAATTTCCCAGGGCCTCATGGTGTTGAGCTAATCAAGATTTAACTTTTGGGGAAAAAATGTGTTTACCTCTAGCATTTTCTATGCTCACTGTGTATATACACATACAGATATCAGATCTGGAGAGATAGCAAAGGATGTGTGTGTGTGTGTGGTGTGTGTGTCTGCCAGTCTTGGAGCTGGAACTCAGGTCCTATGCCCTGTCCCTTAAACTTTTTCCTTCAAGGCTGGCAGTCTATCACTTTAGCCACAGCTCCACTTCTGAATTTCTGGCTGTTTATTAAACATGCTGCTGAGTGCCAGGCACCAGTGGCTTACACCTCATGCCTGTAATCCTAGCTACTCAGGAGACTGAGATTTGAGGATTGCAATTCAAAGCCAGCCTAAGCAAGAAGGTCCATGAGACCCTTGTCTCCAATGAACCACCAGAAATCCAAAAGTGGACAGTGGCTCAAAGTGGTAGAGTGCTAGCCTTGAGCTGAAGAGCTCAGGGGCAGTGCCCTGGCCCTGAGTTCAAGCCTCATGACTACAATAAAGAAAAAAAGAAAAAGAAAAAAAGACTGTCATGGACTTTTTTTTCAGTCCTGGGGCTTGAACTCAGTGCCAGGGCACCATCCCTGAACTCTTCAGCTCAAGGCTAGCACTCTGTCACTTGAATCACAGTGCCACTTCCCAGGCTGGCTTTGAATTGTGATCCTCAGATCTTAGCCTCCTGACTAGCTAGGATCACAGGTGTGAGCTACTGGTGCCTGGCTATGGCTCCCAACTTTTATCCTCAGATCTTAGCCTCCTGAGTAGTAGATAGGATTACATCAGTGAGCTACCAGTGACTGATGGCAGGCGACATATTTTTAGGGAAGCCAAATGCAAATCCACAATGTGGCACTTTGCTAATGGAAGATAAACTCTGGTACTTTCAGGAATATGAATGGTTCTAGCTTTTTCCCTTGACCACCTGAATACCCTGTTTGAACAACTGGCTTCACTTTCACACTGCATGGCACCTGGCTCTGACTGTCAGAGGCCGAAGGCAGGATCTGCTTTTGTGGCTGCTGGTTTTTCTCTGCCCCTTTGCCTTGGCTCAGCAAGATTAGCTTTCAAGAATGTGGTTAGCACGCCCAACATAATCCAAGCCAGTGTATATATCACACAATCATAGGAAATACCATGTGTCATTACAACGTACACGCTTGCGTAGCAGGGGCCACACACAGCACACGTCATGGTGTGCATGCCTCCATTCTGCACCCACATACCATTAGGCAGGCTGTGCATATTCAGCTCACAGAAAGTTGGACTGAAGATCATTTTGGCCTCCAAATCTCTGTAGTTACTTTACTTCCTATTTTAGGCTCAGTGTGTGTGTGTGTGTGTGTGTGTGTGTGTGTGTGTGTGTGTGTGTGTGTGTGTGTGTTTGGTGCTGGGCCCGGGGCTTGAACTCACAGCGTGGGCACTGTCCTTGAGCTTTGTTTTTTTCTTTTTGTTTTTTTTCTCTCAAGGCTAGTGTTCTACTGCTTAAGCCACAGCTCCACTTTTGGCTTTTTTTTTTTTTTTGGTGGCTCATTGGAGATAAGAGTCTCATGGGTTTTCCTGCAGGTTGGGTTTTGAACTAGGATTCTTAGATCTCAGCCTCCTGTGTAGTTAGGATTGCAGGTATGAGCTCCCAGGTCCTAGCTAGGCCGTTCTTAAGGAGCAAGAATTATTAAGAATATGCTTAGTGGTGCCTAGTGGTGGCTCAAGCCTTTAATCCCAGCTACTCAGGAGGCTCAGCTCTGAGGCTTGAGGCTTGAAGCTAGCCCAAGCAGGAAAGTCTGTGAGATTCTCATCTCCAAATACCCACCAAAAAACTGGAAGTAGAGCAGTAGCTTAAGTGATAAGAGTGCTAGCCATGAGCAAAAAGAGTTCAGGGACAGAGCTCAGGCCCTGAGTTCAAGCCCCCAAATTGGCACACACACACACACACACACACACACACACACACACACACACACACACACACACACACACACACACACACACACACACACACACAGAATTATTAAGAAAGTCCATCCAGAGATTGCTCTTCTAGTTGAGGGAGGGCAGCCCACTGTTGGATCAGCATTATTGCATCCTATAGATAGGCCATGACAAATCAAAGGTCCACTTAGCTTCTTCTGCGCATGCCTTGAAAATCCTTTTGCACTAAGCTCTTTTCTGCCACTGGAATGTCTCTCCACCCCCCATTTTTTTCTATGGAATTCTTCTTTTCTCAAAGCCTTGCTCCAGCTCCACCTCCCCTGAAGAGACCAGCTGGAAACCTTCTCTCTCATTTCAATTCCTTAAAGTCCTTGTTTTCTAAAGTACTCATTAGACCCAAAGTAAACTTTCACACGGGCATTTGTCTTTGCCTCTTTTCTGTCCATATGAGAGCAGGGTCATTGTCTTATATTTCTCTGCTTCCAGATGGATTGAATATGATAATGAGTGGTATATAGTAGGCTCTCAGTAAATGTTTGTAGATAATAATATATTGAATCCAGTAATTAAGTACCTACTGTGTGCCAGGCACTTTTTTGGGTAATTTTTTTTTTTTTTGTCGGTCACGGGGCTTGAACTCTGGGCCTGGGTGCTGTCCCTGAGCTCTTCAGCTCAAGGCTAGCTCTCTACCACTTGAGCCACAGCACCACTTCCAGTTTTCTGGTGGTTAATTGGAGATTAGAATTTCACAGACTTTCTTGGCTAGGCTGGCTTTGAACCGTGATTCCCAGATCTCAGGCTCCTGAGTAGCTAGGATTACAGAAATGAGCCACAGGCGCCCGGCTAGGGTAATTTTTTAAAAAAAATATAATTTTATTGTTATTATAAAGGTATTATACAGAGAAGTTACCATTTCACAATTCAAATAATGTACATTTCTTTTTTTGGACAATGTAAATGTTTCCTTTGCTTTCCTCCAGTTTCCCCCTCCCTCTTAGCCCACAAGTTGCATAGATCATTTGTCACATACTGAATACCCTGATTGCATTTGCTCACTCTTTCTCCCTCCCTTTCTGCACCCCTACACTTTGGGGGGGGTCGTGGGGCTTGAACTCTGGGCCTGGGCACTGTCCCTGAGCTCTTCAGCTCTAGAGAAGTGCTCTACCACTTAAGCCACAATGCCACTTCTAGTAGTCTGGTGGTTAATTGGAGATAAGTCTCATGGACTTTCCTGTCTGGGCTGTTTTAAACTGCGATCCTCAGATCTCAGCCTCCTGAGTAGCTAGTAGTATAGGCATGAGCCACCAGTGCCTGGCACCCCTATACTTATTATGGATGATTCTAGTTAATAGTTTTTTTAATTTTGATTATGGTGTGTGTGTGTGTGTTGTGTGTGTGTGCGCGTGCACTCGGTCTCACTGCTGTCCTACAGCTTTTTTTTGCTCAAGGTTAGTGTTCTACCACTTGAGCAACAGCTCCACTTTTGGCTTTTTGCTGGTAAATGGGAGATAAGGGATTCACAGACTTTCCAGCCTTGTCTGGCCTCACATTGTGATCCTTAGATCTCAGTCTCCTGAGTAGTTAGGATTACAAGCATGAGCCACCAGGGCCCAGCTTTGATTATATAAATTTTATATATGTGTTAGTTTAATTCACATCCCCCATCTCTCTCTTTCTCTCTCAGTACTGGGGATTAAACATAAGCCCTTGGGCTGGTTGGGCAACTGCCCCATCTCTTTTCCTTTAATAGAGTCTCACTAACTTTGCTTGAGCTGGCCTTATACTAGCAATCTTCCTGCCTCTCCCTCTCTCCCTCTCCCTCCCCCCTCTCTGTCTGTCTGTCTGTCTGTCTGTCTGTCTGTCTGTCTGTCTGTCTGTCTGTCTGTCTGTCTGTCTCTCTCTCTCTCTCTCTCTCTCTCTCGCTGGTCCTAAGCCTTGAACACAGGGCCAAGTCACTATCTTTGAACTTTCTGGCTCAAGGGTAGCACTCTACAACTTGATTCACAGCTCTACTTTTGACTTTTTTGTGGTTAATTAGAAATAAGAATCTCTTGGACTTTCCTGCTGGTGCTGGCTTTGAACCTTGATCCTCAGATCTCGGCCTGCAGAGTATTTAGAATTACAGGCATGAACCACTGAGTAGTAACATGTACTCTTTCACACAAAGTTACTATTTAATTCAGAGAGTAAAAAAGGAAAGTCGCTTATTCCATCTCCTTTACCACTTTTCTCCTTTCCTTGAAGATTACCCTTAACAGTTTGATTTATCAGCATTTTGTCCAATATATGTAAGATACAGATGCTCTTCCATTTATGATAGGTTAGTCCCAACAAACCCATCTTTAGTTAAAAATGCATTCACTGAGCTGGGCACTGGTAGCTCATGCCTGTATTTCTAGCTATTCAAGAGGCTGAGATAGGAGCATCTTGGTTCAAAGTCAGCACCAGCAGGAAAGTCTGTGAGACTCTTTTTTTTTTTGTTGTGAGACTCTTATCTCCAATTAACCACCAGAAAACTAGGAGTGGTGCTATGGCTCAAAGTGGTAGAGCACTAGCCTTGAACACAAAAGCTTAGTGACAGTGCCCAGACTCTGGGTTCATGCCCCACCACAGAGAGAGAGAGAGAGAGAGAGAGAGAGAGAGAGAGAGAGAGAGAGAGACAGACAGACAGACAGACAGACAGACAGACAGACAGACAGACAGACAGACAGACAGACAGACAGACAGACAGACAGAGACAGACAGACAGACAGACAGAGACAGAGAGCTAACATGACCATTTCCCACCATTGTAAAGTTAAAAGGTGTTAAGTCAAACCATTTTAAGTTGGAGACTTCTGTATAGTTTTGAATGACATATGGAAATATACCGTATGTACAGTGGTTCACCGTTTTGTGGGTTTGTTTGTTCGTTTTGATGCTGGTCCTGAGGCTTGAATTCAGGTCCTGGGTGCTGTCCCTGAGCTTTTGTGCTCAAGCTCTAAAGCTCTACCACTTGAGCCACAGCCCTACTTCTGGTTTTTTTTAGTGGTTAATTGGAGATAAGAGTCTCATGGACTTTCCTGTCTGGGTTGGCTTCAAACCGTGATCCTCAGATCTCAGCCTCCTGAGGAGCTAGGATTACAGGCATGAGCTACTGACACCTGGCTGGTCTTTCCTATTTCTGTCTGGCTGCTGTCTCTGAAGGCAACCCTTTGAAGGATGCCACTGGTGTTAGGCCAGATTCCCTGTAGCCCTGGCTACAGCTGAATGGCTCTCAGCTTCTGTCCATTCTGTCCAGCTGCAATCTGCCTATGCATAGTCAATGACTTGGAGCTCCCCTCCCCAGGTGAGTGACCTATAACCAGTTAATGACTGATTGAATGGAGGATATCAAAACCCAGACTCCTTGCGTTAAATACAGGCACAAGGATTCTGCCTTTCACACAGAAGCCCCCTCTCCCCTAGCCTTATCCCTCAGGGTGAGACAAATCTTTCACTGCAGAGCTTTGCTTGGCTCCTCTTCCTCCTCCAAGCCCCAGCCTCAGTCATGCCTTTGGCCCAGAATCCCTATCTCTGTTCTCCTCGGAGAAACTGATTGGAGACACTTCAGGTCACTATGGCCCAAAATGACGGTGGCAATACATGGAGATGCTTCCCAAGTCATTTCTTTGGTCTCTTTGTCCTCCACTTAAATAATTAGGTTCCTCTCAGGGCTGATTTCATAACCCTCTAATCAGAAGCTGGCATCAGAGAGAAAGGATGATAAATAAAACAGGTGGCTTTACAGAGACACAGTCACCTGGGAAGCCAGGAACAGCAGGAAGTCCCCTCTCAGAAGCCAGCGGCAGTACCGCTGGCCAGATGCCCTCACTGGCCCCTCCTCTGCCCATTTCCACTCAGAGGTCAAGAACTTTAATATCAACAAAATGCCATTCGTTCGTGTTGCTCTACGCTGAAGCGCTGACGTCAACCTATGCAGGCTGGATGACAGGGAGACTTCAATCTGAGTGTGTGTATGTGTGTGTACACTAGGGCTTGAACTTACAGCCTGGGGCACTGTCCCTTAGCTTTTCCAACTCAAGGTACCACCACTTGAGCCACAGCTCCACTTCCAACTTTTGGATGATTAATTGGAGGTAAGTTCCTCAGACTTTTCTGCCCAGCGTAGCCCCAAACCTTGATCCTCAGATCTCAGCCTCCTGAGTAGTTGAGATTACAAGTGTGCACCACCAATGCCAGGCTCATGCTATTGTACTAGAGATATAAAGGGAAGGTGTTCAAGTTGGGGTGTGGACCTGCTTCTGTCTATTCCAGAAACACAACAGTCACCAGGAACAGCTGTCCCGCCTCACTGCCTTTCTGTGCAAATGTTTCTTGATATATATATATATATATATATATATATATATATATATATATATATATATCTGTTGACATCACAGCTTTTGTGTTTCTCTCTGCACTTCAGTTCCCTGAACACTGTCCAGAAACTGGTAGGCAGGTGAAACTGCCGTATGTTGTACACTGGGGTTTGACTCCCTTTCCTGATTCCCCCATTGATGCCATATGGTATTTTTGGTCTCTCGTTCCTCTGGAGGGCAGAGTCTGCCAGTGGCTATCAGACCCACAGCCAGCCTTCACTCTAGACACAGGGGGAAAGGGGTGCCAGGTACAAGGAGGGACACATTGCTTCTCTGTGAAAATGACATAGTCTAGGGTATGGGGAAGTGGTGCTGTGGCTCAAGTGGTGGAGTGCTATCCTGGAGCACAAAGAGGCTCAGGGACAGCGCCCAGGCCCTGAGTTCAAGCCCCACAACTGACCAAAAAAAGATTAAGGTATGGTAGTGCATACCTGTAATCCCAGCATTCAAGGGTTTGAAGCAGGTAGATCACTAGTCTGAGGCCAGTCTGGGCTACATAGTAAGACATTGTTTAAAAAAAAAATAACCAAACCAAAACAAACTCCCCACACTCTTATATTTAAATGTCAAATAGGTTGCACAAGGGGAAAGTGTAATGGAAACTAGTAAGAGAAAATGGAGAAAATTCTAAATTTTAATTAAAAAATAAATGCTGGCCAGGCAGTGGTGGTTTGTAGATGTAATCCTAGCCACTCAGGAGGCTGAGATCTGAGGATTAAGGTTTAAAGCCAGCCTGGGTAGGAAAGTCCATGAGACTTTTTTTTTGTCAGTCGTGGGGCTTGAACTCTGGGCCTGGGTGATGTCCCTGAGCTCCTCAGCTCAAGGCTAGCGCTCTACCACTTGAGCCACAGTGCCACTTCAGGTTTTCTGGTGGTTCATTGGAGATAAGAGTCTCACAGACTTTCCTGCCCCGGCTGGCTTTGAACTGCAATCCTCAGATCTCAGCCTCCTGAGTAGTTAGGATTAAATGTGTCAGCCACCAGCACTCAGCTCATGAGACTCTTATCTCTAAGTAACCATCAAAAATCTGAAAGTGAAGGTGTAGCTCAAGTGATAGAGCACCAACCTTGCGTACAAAAGCTAAGGGACAGCACCTAGACCCTGAGTTCAAGCCCCATTACTAGCATTTAAAAAAGTCCTCTTGGGGCTGGGACAGTGGCTCAGTGGTAGAGTGCTTGCCTTGCATGCATGAGGCCCTGGGTTTGATTCCTCAGCACCACATAAGCAGAAAAAGCCAGAAGTGGCGCTGTGGCTCAAATGGTAGAGCGCTAGCCTTGAGCTGAAGAGCTGAGGGACAGCGCCCAGGTCCAGAGTTCAGGCCCCACAACTGGCAAAAGAAAAGAAAACAAAACAAAACAAGAGTCTTCTTCTAATTTTTCTCTTTTGCTTTAAGGAAAATCTTTACTTCACTGAATTTTGAAAACTATCAGGCTGAGATAAATTTTCCAGGCTCTTCATAACTAGCTATGTCCATATAGATGTTCTAATACACAGTACACTAACGAACTCTCTCTCCCTCCCCCCTCTGTCTCTCTGTCTCTCTGTCTCTGTCTCTGTCTCTCTTTCTCCCTCTCTCTTCCTTCCCTCTTTTTCTCCCCTTCTAGCTCTCTCTGTCTGCCCCCTTCAGGGATTTCCGCTCTCTCCTGCCTCTGCCTTCTGAGTGTTGGGATTATAAACATGTGTATATAAACATATAATATGCCCACCTAAAAATCAGTCTTTAGACAAACTTTTCTTCCTTCCTTCTGTCCTTTCTTTCTTTCTTTTTGTCAGTTGTGGGGCTTGAACTCTGGGCTTGGGTGCTGTCCCTGTGCTTTTCACCTCAGGGTGTGAGTGCTCTACCACTTGAGCCACAGCGCCACTTCCAGTTTTCTAGTGGTTTATTGGAGGTAAGAGTCTCAGAGACTTTCCTGCCCGGGCTGGATTTGAACTGTGATCCTCAGATCTCAGCCTCCTGAGGAGCTAGGATTGCAGGCGTGAGCCACCAGTTCCTGGCTTCCTTCTTTCTATGCCTATAATCCTAGCTACTCCAGAGACTGAGATCTGAGAATCGCAGTTTGAAGCTAGACTGTGCAGACAAGTCCATGAGGCTCTTATATCCATATAACCAGCATCAAAAGAAGTGGATCTGTGGTTCAAGAGGTACAGCGCCAGTCATCCTTGAGAGAAACAGCCAAAGGAGAGTATGAGGGCATGAGTTTAAGCCCCAGCACCAGCACACACAGACACAGACACAGACACACACACACAGACACACAGACACACACACACACACACACACACACACGAAAAACAGAAAGAAAGAAAGAAAGAAAGAAAGAAAGAAAGAAAGAAAGAAAGAAAGAAAGAAAGAAAGAAAGAAAGAAAGAAAGAAAGAAAGAAAAGAAAGAAAGGAAGGAAGGAAGGAAGGAAGGAAGGCAAGCAAGCAAGTAAGCATGAAAGTGAGGAAAGTGGGCAAACAAGGAAGCAAGCAAGCAAGAAAGAATGAAAGAGGAAAGTTGGGTTCACACCTGTAATCCTGGCTACTCAGGAGGCTGAAATCTGAGGATTGCAGTTCAAAGCCAGCCCAGGCAGAACAGTCCATGGGACTCTTATCTTCAATTAATCAATCACTCAAAAACCAGAAGGAGTACCATGGCTCAAAGTGGTAGAGCACTAGCCTTGAGTACAAAGAGCTCAGCAACAGCACCCAGGCCCTGAGTTCAAGCCCCACAGCCACCACCACCACCACCACCAACAGCAGCAACAACAAAGAAAGAAAAATAAAGAAAGAAAGAAAGAAAGAAAGAAAGAAAGAAAGAAAGAAAGAAAGAAAGAAAGAGAGAGAGAGAGAAAGGGAGAAAGAGAGAAAGGGAGAAAGAGAGAAAGGGAGAAAGAGAGAAAGAGAGAGAAAGGAAGGAAGGAAGGGAGGGAGGGAGGGAGGGAGGGAGGGAGGGAAGAAGGAAGGAAAAGGAAAAGAAAACCAAGGGCTCTGGGAATGTAGTGTAATGATATCGTGTGTGCCTAACATACACAAGGCTTGGGTTCCATTTGCAGCACACAAAACAAACAAAAAAACCCCATTGCTTACAGTACTATTTGTAATAGACTCAACACAGAAATAACTCAAATACTCTTTTTTCTTTTTCTATTGTTGGGGATAAACTCAAGGTCTCATGCATGCAAAACATACACCATACCACTGAGCCACATTTCTAGCCCCCATATATTCTTCAATAATGTGGCAGAATAATAGTTTGGTTCATTCATGCAATAGAATTCAATACAACAATGACTATGAGTGCTCTATCTTGCAGATGAATATTTTAAAAATTCATATTGAGCTGGTGAACCAGTGGATCATATCTATTATAATCCCAGCTACTCAGGAGGTTGAGATCTGAGGATTGTGGTTCAAAACCAGCCATAACAGACAAATCTGAGAGACTCTTACCTCTAACGAATCACCAAAAATCCAGAAGTAGAGCTGTAGTTCAAGCAGCAGAGTGCCAGCCTTGAGCAAAGAAAAGCAGAGACAGCTCTCAGGCTCTGAGTTCAAGTCCCAGCATTGGCGCATGCACACGCATGCGTGCGCGTGCACGCACGCGCGCACACACACACACACACACACTCATACTGAGAGTAAGCAAGTACAACTGAATAAGCATAATATAATTCAATTTCTTAAAAAAAAAAAAGTCCTACCTGCCTTGGCTGGTAAGAGACTTACCTGTCCGGGCTGGCTTTGAACTCTGATCCTCAGATCTCAGCCTCCTGAGTAGCTAGGATTACAGGTGTGAGCCACCAGTGCCTGGGTCTACCTGTTCATTTTTCCATTGAGTTGTCTTTTATTTATACTAATGAATAGTAACTTTTTGTTGGGTGCATAAGAAATGTGATTTCCTAGGGTCTCTTTGTCTGTTCCTTTTGTTTGTGGCCAATCTTGGTGCCTGCTGCGGTTAAACAAGCTAGCAAGCCAGCAGGTACGGAGTAAGCCAGTGATGGAGGCGGGCAGGCTCTGGAAGACTGGTAGCCCCTGCTGACCCCAGCTAAGAGCTGTTGGGTGGGAAGATGGGCAGTATGGTGCTAGATCTGAGTTTTCAGGAGATGCTGGAAATTTGGATTTTTATGGAAAAACTTCCAAGTTTAAAGTGCTGGCAACCATTGGGAAAAAAAATTTCAGCATTAGAAAAGACAACATGTTTGGTTTGGGTTTGGATCTGTTAGATAACGGTTTGCAACCGCTGCTTCATGCTGTGTTTCATTAATATGTTCATCTTTTCCTTCAAGACTTTGGAGTTCTGTCTTTTTCTTTTCAGCAGTTTACTTGTTTCTTTGTCTGTTTTTAAATATTGCTGGTGCTGGAGCTTGAATTCAGGGCCTCCCACTCTCCATTTTTTTTTTTTTATTCATGGCTGGCACTCTACCATTTGAGCCATTCCTCCAGCCCAGGGTTTTGCGGGTTAACAGGAGATAAGAATCTCTTGATTTGTCTGCCCAAGCTAACTCCAAACTTCAATTCTCAGATCTCCAACTCTTGAGCAGCTGGGATTATAGGTGTGAGCCACCAGCTCGCTCTTTCTTTTGGTGAAACTAAGGATTGAACTCAGGGTCTCACATTTGCTAGACAAGAATCCAACCTCTTGAACCACACTCGAGCCCTTTTGCTTTTAGTTTGTCAGATAGGGTCTTATACTTTTTACCGAACTGGCTCAGGACAGTGATCCTCCTACTGCTACCTCTGGAGTATCTAAGACTCAGATGGACAGGGAAAGTCATGACCTTGAGGACTTGGGTGCTTGGACCTGAGATGGCTGAAATATCAGAATTCGAACTCCTTACCATTTTCCCATTTTCTCATTTAAGGCCAAGGACTTTCCACATAGTAGAGTTCCAGGGGATGAGAATAAACTGATTCCCCCCCCCAAGATATAGAGGCATTGGGAACAGTTATATTCACACTAAAGTGCCAATGATTTACCTTCAACCCCTTCTTTGGGATAAGTAAGTACATCAGGGGAGAGAGCAACTGGGCCTTGTGAAGCGGAGAGTAAAGGAGGATAGTGCTGCTTAGCACATGATCCATACTTTCCTGCCTGAGGGAACCACACCAGTCCTAATCGTACAGAACGCTCTGCATAGTTGCTTCCCATTCTGGCTGGGGTGCTGGTATATTGCAGTTGATGGAAAGCAAAACTAATGCCCTCAGTCATCTGGGGCTATTTAATGGCCTTTCATGACATCATCTGAGCATTTCTCACCTGTGCTAACAAATGGCCTGCATTTGCCAATGTAGCACATTCTAGAAATTTCTCTAGAAATAGTAAAAAAAGAGAAGCCTCAGTCTCTGTAGACAACAGGTCTCAACAAGGGACTAAACAGAAAATCACTGGCTGCAGTTTCTTTTCAGGCTCAGGGTGAAAGACAGAGGCTGGGCTCATCTGGAAAAGTCTGTGTTTGTGGCTATATGTTATGTGTGTGTATGTGTGTGCATGCTGATTCTGGAGTTTGACATTAGGGCCTGGACACTGTTCCTGAGTTACTTCACTTAAGGTTGGAATTCTATCCCTTGAGCCATAGTTCTACTTCTAGCATTTGGTGATTAATTGGAAATAAAGAATCTCACAGGCTTTCTTGCCTGGGCTGGTTTTGAAGGGTAATCCTCAGATCTCTGCTTCCTGAGTAGATAGGATTACATATGTGAGACTTGGTGCCTGGCACGAATTCATTCATTCTGTGTGTGTGTGTGTGTGTGTGTGTGTGTGTGTGTGTGTGTGTGTGTGTGTGTGTGTGAGTGTGTGTGTGTGTGTGTGTGTGTGTGTGTGTGTGTGTGTGTTAGTCCTGGGGCTTAAATTCAGGGTTTGAGTGCTGTCCCTGAGCTTTATTTGCTCAACACTATCACTATCTATCATTTAAGCTACAGCTCCACTTTTTAATGGGAGATAAGAGTCTCACAAACTTTCTTGCCCAGGCTGGCTTTGAACTATGATCTTTGGATCTCAGCCTCCTGAGTTGCTAGTATTATAGGCTTGAGACACCAATGTCTGGCTATGCATTCATTCTTTTTTTTTTTTTTTTTTGTCATCGTCGGTTGTGGGGCTTGAACTCAGGACCTGAGCAATGTCCTTGAGCTTCTTTGTGCTCAAACACTCTACCACTTGAGCCACAGCACCACTTCCAGTTTTTGAATGGTTAATTGGACATAAGAGTCTATAAGGGATTTTCCTGCTCTGTCTGGCTTCAAATCACAATCCTCAGGTCTCAGCCTCCTGAGTAGCTAGGATTACAATTCAATCTTTTTTCTCTTTTCTTTTCTTTTCTCCTCCTCCTCCTCCTCCTCCTCCTCCTCCTCCTCCTCCTCCTCCTCCTCCTCCTCCTCCTCCTCCTCCTCCTCCTCCTTCTTCCTAGTCCTGGGGCTTAAACTCAGGACCTGGGCACTCCCTGAGCTTCTTTTTGCTCAAGGCTAGCACTCTACCACTTGAGCCACAGTGCCACTTCTGATTTTTTTCTGTTTATATGGTACTGAGGAATTGAACCCAGGGCTTCATGTATGCTAGGCAAGCACTCTACCACTAAGCCATATTCTCAGCCCTATGCATTCATTCTTAATGATCAGAGCTGCATTTATTGAGTGCTTATGGTGTGCACCATGTGTCACCTTACCTCCTTTAATTCATTCTCAGCCTAGAGGATCTGCTACTGCAGGTGAGGGGGCCCGGGGTGAATCAAGACGCAACTGGGGAGCCTGGCTTCCTGTTCTCCACTCTGCCAGGCAGCAGTCCAACTCAATAACCTCTCTAAGCAGGGCTTGCAGGTTTTTGGTCTATATCTCCTGCCCACAGAAGGTGTGGCAGGCAGCCCTCTGTGCATGCTCCAGTTATGCTGGCTGCACCCCTTCCTGTCTTGTCAACCACACCCCTTCTGCCTGCCTGGCTAATACCTGCCTTTCTCTTCCCAGCTGTTCCCTGTTGTGGGCTGAAGTGCCCTATCCTGAAACAGTAGCTAATAATCCAGGTGCGAAGTAATTATGAAGGTGTTAGCTGAGAAGGTGTGTGTGTGTGTGTGTGTGTGTGTGTGTGTGTGTGTGTGTGTGTGTGTGTGTGTGTGTGTGTGTGTGTGTGTGTGTGTTGTGATCCTGGGTCTTGAACTCAGGGCTTGGACACTCTCCCTGGGGTTTTCTGCTCTAGGCTAATGCTCTACCACTTGAGCCATAGCTCCACTTAGAGCTCTTTTGGTGGTTCATTGGAGATAAGAGTCTCTTGGACTTTCCTGCCTGTGCTAGCTTTGAATTATGATCCTCAGATCTTAGTCTCCTGAGTAGCTAGGATTACAGGCGTGAGCCACCAGCGCCTGACTTGGGGAAGGGTTTTAAGGTGCCACATTTGCACCTTAAGGTGCCCCCTTGCCTGGCGGCAAGCATGGCTCATGTAAAGTGATAAAGCATCCGTTTAGTATGTACAAGACTCTAAGTTCGAGCCTCAGGACCATCCCTAAGGGGAAAAATAAAACAACAACACAAAAGGAGCCCTTATAGTATAGCTTGTTTTCTGAATAGGAAAGCAATTCATGCCCCACGAAGACACAGAAAGCGAGAAAGAAGGAAAATAACAGCATCCTACCACCCGAAGGTACCATTGTCAACATTTTCCCCTGGTTGCTGCCAGTCATTTTTCACATCGCCTTTCATATGTCTAGTTTTTCAAATATATATAATTTTTCAGTAAAGCAGAGGTCATTTTCGCAGCGCCCTGTTTGATCAGCTCTTTGTGTAGGATGCGTCACGTGTGCAAGCTTTGAAAGGGGTCCTTGAAGGTAAAAGGCTGAGTCAGCCGTGGAATCAGAGAAATGTGGGGGGAGGGTTGCTCAGCAGTGGTTTTCACCCCCCCCCCAACCCAGGGAAAGCTTGTTCCTGGGCCTCTGTCTGGCGGAAAGAAATGGTGTCAGCTTGGGATGGGGGTGGGGGAAAATCTCTCTGCCACCTTCTTCATTGTCACCTGTCAGGTGTATGTGTGTGTGTGTGTGTGTGTGTGTGTGTGTGTGTGTGTGTGTGTGTGTGTGTGTGTGTGTGTGTGTGTGTGTGTATGTGTGTGGAGTCTCTCAATAGCGTCTGTCACACCACTGTGAGCTGATCTTCACTGGTGGTAGCAGTGGTGGTAATGTGTGTGTGTGTGTGTGTGTGTGTGTGTGTGTGTGTGTGTGTGTGTGTGTATGTACAGGCAGCCTCGGGGAGCAATAAATGGGCTGGCTTCTGAGTCTTTCAGATACTCCTATGGAAGAGACAAAGGTATCCGTGTCCTAGTCTATCCTAAAAGGCATTGCCTAGGATCCATGCTACTGAATGGCATGGCTAGGACTTGAACCCAGTCATGTTTGACTCCCAAATCCATGCTTCTTTCTTTCTCAAGGCTTGGTGGCAGCTAGTGTTTGTGGCTCTACCACTCGAGTCGAGTAGAAAGGTGATTTGCCATCTCGTTTGCTGCCCCCTGTCCCCAGCACTCCCCACTCTGCATACTCTAGCTTCACAGAAGAGAGAGAACCCTCCTTTTGTGTGTGTGTGGGATCTCTAGCATTCCCTCTTCCACATTAGCTCCAGAAAGCTGCTCTTATCCCTTACAGAGTCACAGCCCGGATGCTGGACACACCATCATTTCTGGAGTTATGGGACACAGGCCGACTGTGCTGGCTCTGGGTACATCCACCACACACAACGATCTCTCTGGGTCTCAGTTGTTTTTATAAAAAATCATTTTAATTTAGTTTAATTAAATTAATTTATTTTTTGATACTGGGGCTTGAACTCAGGACCTTGCTCTCTTGCTTGGTTTTCTCCACTCCAGGCTGACTTTCTACCAGCTGAGGCACACCTCCACTTCTAGCTTTTTTTGCTACCTGATTGGAGATAGGTGCCACATACATATCTGTTGGGGTTGGCTTTGAGCCTCCATCCTCAGATCTCAGCCTCCTGAGTAAGATTCCAGGCATGCACCACTAGCTCCTGGCTCTGCTAACTTTCCAAAGGGACCTTTTTCTAGGAATGTAAGGATTCTGGGAACAAATACACAGTATCACATGGACAAACCCAAGTTTGGAGCACACTGTCATGATCTCAGTGTACTTCTGGTTTGCCCCGTGGTTGAGCTGTCCTTAGAAATGGGCTCCTATTCTGACCCCTCTCTACACTTAACCAGAGGCTGAGTTGGCTCCTGGTGACAGCTCCTGCCGCCTCTGGCTGGGTGACGCTCTGGTAATTCTGCCCACTGATCTAATCTTCAAAGAGGCTGGCATTTCACTGAGAAATGCTCTGCTGTAACTTTTCCTACTTTCAGTCTCTCTGGATCCTTACTCCCCCTCTGCATTTTGTTGTTGTTGTTTTTGGTCTTCATACTGGAGCTTTAACTCAGGGCCTGGGCACTGTCCCTGAGCTTTTCCACTTAAGGATGGCACTCTACCACTTGAACCATAGCTTCACTTTTGGCTTTTTGGTAGTTCATTGGAGATAAGAGTAACAAGATCTCCTTTCCTGGCTGTGCTTTGAACTTTGATCCTCAAATCTCAGCTTCCTGAGTAGCTAGAATTACTGGCATGAGCCACTGGCACTGGGTGCTTCTCATAAAGTCCAAGAGAGTATATCGTGTATCCCATCCCTTGCCAAGAGGTAATGGCAAAGGTGGGCCTTGAACCTGAGATGTCATCTGAAGTCATTATTCTTATGGGAGCTCTAGTGCCCTGATCTGCAGTTTTGGAGTCTGAGCAGTGCCCATAGCTGTTCTGTGTCAGCGTGGAAAGAAAACTGACAAAAAGTCAAGTCTGTGGAGAAAGAGGAAATGTTCTCTAGATGCTGACTTAGTGACCTTGGGGTGTGTGTGTGTGTGTATGTGTGTGTGTGTGTGTGTGTGTGTGTGTGTGTGTGTGTGTGTTTTCATGCATGTGTGAATGCATACATGTGCGCATGTCTGTGTGTAGCCTCTGGCTTCCACCCAAGGGAAGGTTATGGTCAATGAGAAAGTCTTTGACAGGACAGTCTGAGATACAGCTGCCTGGAATGGATGTGAGCCCCTCTGTCACACCAGGGCCAGCTCTCTTGATATAAAACCAGCGGGCTACCATCCTGGGATATGGGGGTGTCCTGGAAGTGACCTGAGGTGTCTAGGAATGAGTGGTATCCTGTGTGGTCTCACTGAAGGACGCCAGGCAAAATTTGGCGACTCAGCTCTAACAGCCAGGGTTCTTGGCTGCAAGTGACAGGAAACAATTCTGGCTCATTTAAGCAGAAAAGGATTTTTATCAAAAGGATTTTGGGGGGAAACTCACAGAATAAGCAAGAGGGCCAGAAAGCAGGGCAAATAGAAGAGGCTGCATAACGGTCAGGACCACAGCCCAAGTCAGGTCAGTCCAGTGTCCGTCCCACTGCCAAGTGCAAGGTGTCTAGTTTACACTGCCACCTCTGCACATGGAGATGGTTCCTGTTGCCTCAGGAAATGGGAACCCATTGCTATGGTGACCGCCATCCTCCACCAGAATAGACCTCTATGTTTGTTGTTGTTATTGTTTTTGTGCCTGTCCTAGGCCTTAAACTCAGGACCTGGGTGCTGTCTCTGAACTTCTTTTGCTCAAGGCTGGCACTCTACCACTTGAGCCCCAGCTCCACTTCCAGCTTTCTTGATGATTAATTGGAAATAAGAGTCTCACGGACTTTTCCAATCCAGGCTGGCTTTGGACAGCAATCTTCAGATCTCAGCCTCCTGAGTAGCTAGGATTACAGGCATGAGCCACTGGTGCCTGGCAAGTCCAGGTCTTTGAAGGGGGCATCTGATTGGTTGATCCCAAGTCAGCTATCTGCACTAGCTACAATCTTCTCTAATGGGAGGTGACTAAAAAGAACAAGGTAGGAGAGGTCCTCCAAATGTAGTAGGAGAGGTTTAATGCTGTGCATCTGCTTCTTCTGGGAAAATGTAGAGGAATTGTCCTGATTGGAGACAGCCTGAGCTGAGCTTCCCCTTCCTCCAGATGGTGATGGAATTCGGGGTGTGTGTGTGTGTGTGTGTGTGTGTGTGTGTGTGTGTGTGTGTGTGTGTGTGTGTGTGTGTGAGAGAGAGAGAGAGAGAGAGAGAGAGAGAGAGAGAGAGAGAGAGAGAGAATGCGCATGTGCCCTCACATATTTAAATACAGGAAATACACCATGTGGAGTTAGGAACCCCGGGTTCCCCCTGCCTGTCAATCTTAGACAAGTTGATCACAGTCTTATGGCCTATTGTATCACCCGTCACCCAGCCTTTAAGCTTGCTGAAGGTATGTGGTGGCCCCTGCTCTAGTCTGGGCCATTTGGCAGAAAGATACCTCAAGACTGCCAAAGTTTCAAACCAAATGAACCTGTTGATTTAGAGCAATGACTAAGAGAGCAGGTTTGTTTGTTTGATTGATTGATTGTACTGGTCCTGGGGATTGAATTCAGGGCCTGTGTGCTGTCCCTGAGTGTGCTGTCCCTAAGCTCTTTTACTCGAGGCTTAACACTCTACCACTTTGAGCCACAGAGCCACTTCCAGTTTTCTGGTGGTTAATTGGAGATAAGAGTCTCATTTCCTTCCCAGGCTGCCTCTGAACCATGATCTTCATATCTCAGCGAGTAGTGAGGATTACAGGCATGAGCCACCAGCGCCCTATGAGAGAGAGAGAGAGAGAGAGAGAGAGAGAGAGAGAGAGAGAGAATATATGCAGGTTTTATAGTCAGAGAGGTCAGGGCTTGCCAGTCATGTGACCTTGAGTATATTCCTTCATCCCTTTCAACTTTAGCTTCCTTACCTGAAAAATGGGGATGTGGCACCAGGCATTCAGTCTCCATTCCAACTCTGTCCTATGGTACCTCCATGCTCTGTAGAGTCTGGAAGGCTGAAAACTACATTTCCCAGATACCTTTGCAGTTGGGGGGCTTTGGATGAGAATCCAATTTCACACATTAGATGCACTTGTGTGAGGTTAGGAAGGCTGATGTGCAGCAGAGACTTCTTGCTTTGGCTGTTGTTGGTGTGTATGCGAGGGTGGTACACACAAATGCAGCAACATTCTAGCTATTGCTCAGTCACTGGTTCTGTGGGTATTAAGAGACATTATGGTGGCAATGACTTCTTGACCTCTAGATCACAACCACAATCTCATAATTTGGGAATGTGGAAGCAGTCCCCTTACTTCTCAACCTTCCTGCTAATGGCAGCATTGTTGGTGACCAATTCAGTGGTGGTGTTTTGCAAGTCTAGAGACTTCTCCTCCTGGGTCTTCCAAGAATTTTGTAATCACCTAATTTCCTGGAGTAATTTCCTGCTCTTGCTTAAAATAGCCAGAGAGGTTCTCTCTTCCCTGCAAACTGAACTACTGGGGTGGTGACACTCCTGTGCTCCTGTGATTGTTGATAGAATTACAAAAGATGGTAGGTGTTGCCTAGTTTTGTAACTATAACAAAAGGTAAAACCTTTCCTGAATGCTTAGTATTTTTCAAAGAAGGGTTCCCCCCCACCCCCAAGAGCTTAAGTGTGATACCAACTCTTGAGAAGAGCCACTCAATCTTATGAGTTCCCAGTCAGTTTTACTTAGAGTCATGGTAGCAGAAAACACTCTGAAAGAATTCAGAGGTTTCAGGTGGGTTGCCTGCTTTCCAAGGCTGACTAGGTGCTTATGCACTGGGGAAAATCCCACCTTTCTGCTCTCTAGTACAGTAACGATTGGCACCATATATGTGCCACAAGCACCTGGGAATGCTGATAGGCTTCTGGGAATGAGCCTAGTCAGTTGCCGCAGAATTCCACCCACCCACAAACATGTATTCCTACCAAAGTCACTACCAATCTGTGCCGAAGCTCAGATTTCAAGCAATTTTTTTTGGGGGGGGTCCGGTCATGGGGCTTGAACTCTGGGCCTAGGCGCTGTCCTTCAGCTCTTCAGCTCAAGGCTAGCGCTCTACCACTTGAGCCACAGCGCCACTTCCGGGTTTTTTCTTTTTTGCTTATGTGGTACTGAGGAATCGAACCCAGGGACTCAAGCATGCAAGGCAAGCGCTCTACCACTGAGCCACCTTCCCAGCCCCCGAAGCTCAGATTTAATTTTTCACTCTGTATTTCTAGAGCCTGCTACCAGAGTTGAAAAACAGATTGCAAGGCTGACAAAGGATCTTTTTTTTTCTTCCTGGGGTAAAGAATTGCCTATTGTAGCATTGACCCCAAGAGGTAACTTTACAGAGAAAACCCCAAAGAAGCACAGTTCTGCTGAGGCAGGTTGCTTAGGAAGAAGTTCCAAATTCGAAGCTGGGCTGAGGGGACTTGTCACAAAGATGCTAGGTGCTAAGAGACATGGGTTTGGAGAAAGGACATGAAAGTACAAAAGTCTACTTTGCTCATAGTTTTTTCCCCCTTGTGGCCCCAATCTCTCATCTTTCTACCTCACCCTAATCCTAGCTACTCAGGAGACTGAGATCTGAGGATGGTGGTTCTGAAGCCAGCCTGGGCAGAAAGGTAGGGGAGACTTAACCTCCAATCACACACAAAAAAAGCTGGAAGTGGAGCTTTTGCTCAAGTAGTACAATGCCAGCCTTTAACAACAACAACAACAAAAAAGCTCAGGGACAGCACTCAGTCCCTGAGTTCAAGCCCTAGGATTGGTGTGCACGCACACGCACATACACACACACACACACACACACACACACACACACACACACACACACACAATACACAGACATCTGTGGAGTGAGAGGCTAGGTTGTAGGTGGCCCTCACACTGTCAAGCTGGTTGGAAGTTGGGTTGGGGTTGACTTCCAGAACAATCCAGGCTTTTCTCCAGCCTAGATGGAGGGGGGTAAGTTGAGACTTGAGTGGGCAAGATAGACTGTTTTTTTTTTTCTTCTTTTTTTTCTTTTTCTCCAGGAGTTCTAATGAATTGCTAGGCAAGGTAAAGCCCCCTGGGGACAGATAAAGCCAGGCTTTCGCTCCATGCCCAGTTTGACTTGCTGTGGTTTGAAGTTTTGTGTGGTTTGGACAAATTCATTGGGTTTTTGCTGGAGCAATGTGCAGTTTCCAAACTGCAGTCGACAGTGATGAACGGCCTTGGACCCTACAAGCCACCCCTGAAATGGAATATTTGGCTGTCTCTCTCTCCCTCTCTCTCTCTCTCTCTCTCTCTCTCTCTCTCTCTCTCTCTCTCTCTCTCTCTCTCTCTCTCTCTCTCTCTCTCTCTCTCTGCCTTTCTGTCTCTGTCTCTCCTCCTTCTCTCTTTCTGTCTCTGTCTGTCTCCCTCCTTTCCCCCTCTCTCTTCTTTTCTCTCTCATGGTCCCCCTGGCGTGAGGAGACCCAGCAGTTAGGGGTCTCCCATGTAGCCAGAGCTCCAGATCATGCCAGTGGCACAGAGTGTAGCCTTTTATAGAATCCCTCCCTCGCCAAAAGTAGGTGACACCTTTGCGTAGGGGACAGGGAATGGGTGCAGGATTTGATTGTCATCGTGGGCTTCTAAACTAGCAAGGAAGGTCTACGTCCGGCTTTCATTCAGGTCCATCTTCTGTCGCTCAGGCCTCGGGGACCCACAGCCACCGTGATCAGAGGAAGCCTGCAACGCTGGGGACACCGCCTGGAGCCCGGGCGCATAGCACCTGGCGGGTCCCCCCCCCCCCCCCCATCCAGCTGGAGGCTTCCAGTTTAACCCGTAAAACGCCAAAAGATCTGGATCGCACGCGGGGCGATCCTTGGGTGTCCTCAGCAGCAGGCACTTGGCCAGTGGGTGCTGTGGATGCAGGAAAGCGGCTGGCGACGGGCACCGCCTTTGGGTGCCGCCGGGACCCATCCGACCAGACTGTTCCCCCCGGGAAGCTTGTGTCGCCTGTGGGAGCCACAGCAAAATAGAAGCAAGAACCTGAGCTGCTCTGGAGGGAAGGCCAGGCGCCTGACAGGTCACAGTGGCCATCACACCCTGCAAGGGACCTTCCTGACTCCACAGAAGGTGGGGACAGACGGGGGAGGCGAGCATGGAGAGAGAAAGGGAAGTGGGAAGAAATTGGTCACGGAGGAGGCTATTTTTATTCTTTGCTACAGCTGCGAGCATTTCTCTGACCAACTAGGCAGCGAAAATTAGATCTGAAAAGCAGGCCCCAAACTTCCTGGGGGAGGGAGGGCCGAGGGAGGGGGGAAGAAGGTGCGGCAGAGGGGAGGGGGAGGGGAAAGCCCAGGAAAGGGACAAAGAAGGGGAACCCCCACCCCCAGGATACTGCAAACCCTAGTATCCCCCCCCAAGTCTCCATTTCTTCACAAAACAAACCTACAGGTCCCCTCCAGCCCAGATGTCTCAACTTTCAACTTGGGTCTTAGAGATGGGGCGCCCCTTCCCCCAACACACACTCATCATGGATAGACGCAGCCAAGATGGGGCATTTGTTTATTAGAATCTTCTGTTGTTAGGCCTATATTAGGAGAAGTGCCTGTTTCTTCTGGCTGGCAGGGGACAGGACCTCCTGGGTGTCTTCAATCACCACTCCATCATCATAGCATCTGAGAAATGGTAGATATCCCAAACAGGAAACCAAAATTGGGGGTGAGGGCCTTAAAGTCACAATCATTTGGGGACTCTGATTGTTTAGGTCAGCAGTTCCTATAGCGTGCTTTAGAAGATCCCTAAGGTTTCCCAAGGCCTTTTAAAATGGTCTTTCTCTCTCCTTTCCTTCCTTCTTTCCTTCCTTCCTTCCTTCCTTCTTCCCTCCTTCCCTCCTCCCTCCCTCTCCCTTTCTTTCTTGCTTTCTTTCTTTCTTTCTTTCTTTCTTTCTTTCTTTCTTTCTTTCTTTCTTTCTTTCTTTCTTTCTTTTTCTTTCTTTCTTTCTTTCTTTCTTTCTTTCTTTCTTTCTTTCTTTCTTTCTTTCTTTCTTTCTTTCTTTCTTTCTTTCTTTCCTCTCATCAGCAGTAACTCTCACAGGGCCAGGAGCCAGTGGCTCATGCCTATAACCCTAGCTACTCAGGAGGCTGAGATCTGAGGATCCTGGTTTGAAGCCAGCCTAAGCAGAAAAGTCCCCATGAGACTCTTTTTTTTCCCCATGAGCTGTGGCTCAAGTGGTAGAATACTTGTCTTGATCAAAAAAGCTCAGGGACACCACTCAGGCCAAGTCAAGCCCCAGGATGGGCATATCCCAACAACAACAATAACAAAAAGAGTGTTACGAATTTTCAGACATGATGGCCACAGGTGACCATTGATGTGCTTCCTACTTCAAGCCCTTGCCCTTCCAGCAAGGCTGAAAGATTTTAGGGTATTTGCAGGGGGAAATGTGCCCTCTTCCCTCCTCCCCCCCCCCCACAAAGCTTACTTTGGAAATTGTACTCAGGCTGCCCTGTGGGGGTGGGGACAGCAGCTTTTAGCCACCACCATCATTCATCAGTGATGTCATAGGAAAGGGGCTATTGCTTCAACAATGGCCTTTGTGTGGCCCTGGCACAGTTCTGCTTTCAGAGCTCCTCCATGATGAGCCCTTAGTAGCTTCCAACATGGGCTTTTTCTAGCTAAGAGCCAACGTTTATGTGCTACCTCAAACCCATTTGGTCCTAGATCCATTTTCAGGAGAGAACAAGGGTGTACCTTGGCTTGCAGGATTAAGTTTGTGAACTAATAATAATAATAATAATCAGCTCTGTTGTTCCTGATATCAGTGGTTGGCAAATGCAAATGTAAGGGCTGGGGTGTGAATCGGCTGTAGTGTTTTTGTGTGAGAGGTATTGAGTTCAATCTCCAGTACTGAAAAAAAAGAAAAGAAAAGAAAAAAGAAAAGGAAATAAGTAAATAAATAAAAGAAGGAAGGAAAGGAAGGCAAAAAGACAAAGTTTAAAAAAGGGGGAGAGCTATGAAGCAATACAAACTCTAGGGGTTCAACCTACACTTAATCAGAATCTTTGGGGGCCAGGCAAGGTCTGGGAGTCTGTTTTAACAAGCCTTCCAGGTGATTCTGGAGCCTGTTCAAGTTCAAGCTTGACAGCTTCTGTTTATTAAATTTATTATCTCTATTGAGCAGATGAGGAAAATGAAGTTCAGAGGGGATAAGGAATTCTACCATGATTCTGCAGCTGGCAAGTGTGTGTGGGCTGCCTACACTTAAAACCTGGGTCTTTTATTAGAGGACCTCACGTTTTGTCTTTTATCTCTCCCACCTCTACTCCTCCCTTTTCTTTCAGTCTCAACTGCTATCAACCCTTTTCTATCATAGGGGGCTGCATATTGGCATTACTTGGGGAGCTTAAAAATTGATACTGATGCTAGGCACTGGTGGCTCAGGCCTGTAACCTTGTTACTCTGGAGACTGAGAACTGAGGATTATGGTTCGGAGACAGCCCAGTCAGGCAATTCCCAGATATTCTTATCTCCAATTAATTACCAAATAGCTGGAAGTGGAGCTGTGGCTCAAGTGGTAGAGCAGTAATAGCTCAGGAACAGCCCAGGCATTGAGTTCAAGCCTAGAAGTAGCTCGCTTGCGCTCTCTCTCTCTCTCTCTCTCTCTCTCTCTCTCTCTCTCTCTCTCTCTCTCTCTCTCTCTCTCTCTCTCACGCACACACACACACACACACACACACACACACACACACACACACACATCTATACTGATCATAGGATAGCCAGACAAGGTGGCTCAGGCCTATACCCTAGCTTACTCAGGAGGCTGACATCTGAGGATCCATTGATCCAGGTTGGAAGCCAGGATGGGCAGAAAAGTCCTCAAGATCTCAAGATTTCATTTCCAGTTACCCAGAAAAATGCTACACTGAGCCAGGTATTGGTGTCTCATGCCTGTAATCCTAGCTACTCAGGACGCAGAGAACTAAGGATCTTGGTTTAAAGCTAGCCAGGGCAGGAAAGTCGGTGAGACTCTTTTCTCCAATTAACCACCAAAAGGCAGGAAGTAGAGCTGTGGCTCAAGTGGTAGAGTACCATCCTAGAGTGAAAAAGCTAAGTGATAGTGCCTAGGCCCTGAGTTCAAGCCCCAGCACTGGTGTATGCAGCATCCCCTAAAAAACCCCACAACCCCCCCCCCCCAAAGTATAGATGCTATGTCTCCACCCTAGAAGGGGAAGGGCTTGTATTTCTGCATGTTTTTTATTCCAAGCTCTCAGCAGCTTTCCCCTGGGGCCTCTACCACTGAGATCATTGCTGCTGAATGTGTTTGCATTAAGGTGTGAGAAGCTGAATGAGTTACCTTTCTCTTCAGTATCTGAATTAGAAAAAGGAAGGAAGGAAAGAAGGAAGGAAGGAGGGAGGAAAGGAAGGAAGAAAGTGAAGGCTAATGACTTGCATAAGCACCAGGCAAGTGGGTGGGGCCGATTGCTCAAGAAGACGGGTCCTGCCAGGGTTTACCACGGATCTGCTCCTACCCAGTCCGCTGAGATCTCTCTGATGGCTTTCACAGGTGCTTTAGGGAATAGAAGAACTTGAATGAAACTCTCTCTTCAATTCTCTGAAGCCATCAGCCTTCCTCACCGACGATGGCTGAGTTTCCAAAACCACTCCCAGCCTGTCTAATCCATTTGAACTAGCTAGCAATACACTAAAATCACTCAAAAGCAAATCTGGCAGTACTGGAGCTTGAAGTCAGTCTGCGCTTAACAAAGCAGCTGCTCTAGCAGGGCGTGGTGGCTCTCACCTGTAATCCTAGCTACTCTGGAGGCTGTGGTTCAAAGCTAGCCTGTGCAGGACAGGCTGTGAGATTCTTATCTCCAATAAACCACTCAGAAACCACGAAGTGGCACTGTAGCTCAAGGGCTAGAGCATTACCCTTGAGCTGATGAGCTGAGGGACCATGCCAGAGTTCAAGCCCCACAACTGACAAAAAACAAAACAAAGCAGCTGCTCTGCCCACTGAGCCACACTTTCAGCCCTTGAAGCAGCTGCAATGTCTAAGTATTCAAGGTAATTGCTAAGCACTTTCCTTTCTAAGCCTTTGCCCATGTCCATGTAAACATACTCACAAAAACAAAGGTGGCACCTAAATCACAAATCAGACAAGAGTCATTTCCCGGGTCCCAGTTCAGCTCAAATCTAAGAGATCTAGAAGAAAGTGGCTATCTTAAGGAAAGGAAGAGATTTGGATGTTCATGTAGGCTGTAGGTCTTTGCCCTCCCTACTTTTTACTTGAAATTGTGGTAAACCTTTTATTTTTATTTATCGTGTGTGTGTGTGTGTGTGTGTGTGTGTGTGTGTGTGTGTGTGTGTGTGAGTGCACGTGCACATGCACATGCACAGGGTCCTGGGTTTGAACTCTGTATCTGGCCAGCATTGTCCTTGAGCTTTTTTTTTTTTTTCTGAAGGCTGCCAATCTATGACTTTACTTACTGCTCTCCTTCCTTCTCTCTTTTGGATAGCTATTGGAGATAAAGAGTCTCATGACTTTTCCTACCCAGGGTTGGCTCTGAACTGTGATCCTCAAATCTCAGCCTCTGGAGTAGCTTGGATTACAGGCATGAGCCACCAGCCCCCAGCTAAACCTTTGATTTTTCAAAATGAGGACAAAGGAAAGCTCCCAGTAAAATGATTTTTTTTTTCATGATTGCTCCAATCTCCCCTGTTTTCCATATCTGGAGGCTCAGAACACCTTTGCTACTCAGGAAATGGCCCACTTGTCAGCAGCTGGAGTCCCAGGAACAAAGGCCAGGGTTCATTACCACAGTATAGACCTTGTCACATTCAGCCAGGGTCATCTCCCCTAGATTTCCTCAATTCACACCCTGAAATGAAGTGTAATTGGACCTAGATACCTTTGAAGTCCCCTAGCAGATTGCCTGCATTTTGATTTGCATGATGAAGACCTGGTTGGAGGTGACATTTTCTTTCCCGGCTCATCCCCGTTTTAAAGAAGACATTATTTTAAATGACATTACCCAATTGAGAAAAGTGACTATGGAAGAGATAAAAAAATTTTCCAAGTGAAGTTGGGCACCAGTGGCCCACACCTGTAAACCTAGGTACTCAAGGAGGCTGAGATCTGAGGATCTCAGTTCTGGGGCTTGAAATCAGTATCTCATACTTGCTTGGCTTGCATTTTACCACTTGAACCACAGATCCACTTTTGTTTTGTTTTTGGATAGTTAATTGGAGATAAGAGTCTTACATACTTTCCTGCCAGAGCTGGCTTCCATCTGCCAACCTCCAGATCTCTGCCTTCTGAGTAGCTAGGCTAACTAACAGGTGTGAGCCACTGGCAGCCAGCTTCAGACTGGGTGATTTTTCAGATTGGTCTTTCAAGATAAGAAATTACAGGACTGGGAGTTTATGACTGAGCCACTCTAGGGCAGCAGGTCTAGCAAGACAAAGGTTTATTGAATGCCTATGTGAGCTAGTGGCTTGTCTCAATAACAATCCCACCCGATCGTTTTCAATCTTACCTTCCATGAGCAAGTATTTCTTAGGGCAGATAGCTAAGTTATTTGTGCTTGTATTCAGTATTATTTACACATGGGGACAAGAAAGTATGCCTGGTCCTCATTCTGTTTCACATAGGGTCAAGGCATAACAAATTGCCTCCAAATGTAGTGGCTTCCAACAATACATTTTTATTTATTCATCTTTTGAAGTCACTGGGATTGGAACTCAGAGCCTTGGCTCATGCTAGGCAAGTTTTCTCCCATTGAAGTACATTCTCAGCTTTCCTTACTTTCTTTAATAGGCTCTTATGAGGTAGCCCAAACTAGCTTCAAACTTGTGATCCTCCTGTCTCAACCTCCCAAGTGCTGGGATTATAGGAGTACCCCATCACACCTGGCTGATGTGAGCTATTTTTAAAGTTCATGATAATTATCCTGTGGGATGTTAGTCAGAACTCAAACTTGCAAGTGATGGAAAGAGTTGACTCATGTTGCTGAAAAAGCAGGGAAGGGAAGGGGAAGGAAGGGGGAGGGGGGGGAGGGGAGGGGAGGGGAGGGGAGGGAAAGGAGCCTTCAGGCTTACCCAGTGTCTTCAGGGCTCTGCCCAGCCTCTTGTTCCTTCCTCCCTTTGTTTCCTTCTCTCAGATGCATGGTTTTTCTCTTTCCACAAAGCATAAGATGGCTCCAGCCCTCACTGTCTATATTCATTTCCTTGGCGTGCAGTAATAAATTATAACTTTTCTTTTTTTGCTGGTCCTGGGACTTGAACTCTGGGCCTAGGAGCTGTCCTGGAGTTTTTGTGCCTAAGGCTCTACTACTTGAGCCACAGCTCTACCTCCAGCCTTGGAGGTTAAGAGTTTCATAGACTTTTCTGTCTGGGCTGGCTTTGAACTGTGATCCTCAGATGTCAGTCTCTTTAGTAGCTAGGATTACAGGTATGAGCCACTGGTATGTGGTTTATAATGGGTTTGCTTCCAGAAAGACTCAGGGCTAAAAGTGTGAAGGTTCTGGAAAACAAGATGGAAGTTACATAGGCTTTATGACCTAGCCATGGGCATTACCCAGCCTTCCTTCCAGTCAAGGGACTTCCTGGATTCATGGGTAGGGGCCAAATGTCATGTTGCTGAAGAGCACATGAGATGGAAGGTAAATTACACCCACTTTGGGAAAATAGTCTGTTACTTGTCCCAATTTCCCAAGTCTTTGGCAGGACTCAAGTTTGAACTGAGTCTTTTCCTTTCCAGGCAAGGCGCTATAGCACTTCAGTTATGCTACCCAACCCCTAATTTCGCAAGCATTTTTTGGGTGAGTGGTGAGAAGTGGGGAAATTACTTCTTCCGGAATCTGTGTGTCCCTGTAAATTTCAGGCACAAATACCTAATCCCGAATGTTAGTCTTAAGAGATGAGACCTTTGGAGACCAGGCATAGTGGCTCATGCTTGTAATTCCACCTCTCCTTGGGAGGATCGTGGTTTGGTTCAAGGTTAGCCTGAGCAAAAAGGAAGATTCCATCTCAAGCAATAGCCTAACTATGCTGTCATGAGGCCTGTGTTCCCAGCTTATCAGGAGGCTTAGGTAGGAGGATTTTGGTTTGAGGTTGGCCCTTGGCAAAAAAAAAAAAAAAAAAGAATTTCTACTTGAAAACTAACTACAGCAAAAAGGATTAGAGATGACTCAAATGGAAGAGTGACTGTTTAGTAACATGAGGTTCTCAATTTGATCCCCAGTATTGCCAAAAAGAAAAAAGAATAATATTGGGCCTTAGGGAAGTGATTAGGTCATGTTAGCATGTTAGTGCACTAATTAAACATGCCCGAGGGAGTTTGTCCCTGATTCCACCACGTAAGGACACTTAGAAGGCAGCTTTTGTTGAGCGCAAGTGGCTCACGCCTATAATCTTAGCAATTTAGGAGTCTAAGATAGGAGGATTGTGGTTTGAAGCAACCCGGGCTAGAAAAGCTGTGAGACTCTTAGCCCTAATAAACCACTCAGAAAAAGCTGGAAATGGTGCAGTGGATCAAGTGGTAGAGTGCTAGCCTTGAACACAAAGAAGCTGAGGGACAGCACCTAGGCACTGAGTTCAAGCCCCAGGACTGGGGTGGAGGGGAGGAGAGAGAGAGAAAGAGAGAGAGAAAAAAGTGAAAGAGAGAGGGGGAGGAGGAGGAGGAGAAGGAGGAGGAGGAGGAGGTGGAAGAAGAAGAAGAAGAAGAAGAAGAAGAAGAAGAAGAAGAAGAAGAAGAAGAAGAAGAAGAAGAAGAAGAAGAAGAAGAAGAAGAAGAAGAAGAAGGAAAGAAAGAAAGAAAGAAAGAAAGAAAGAAAGAAAGAAAGAAAGAAAGAAAGAAAGCACCTTTATCAGCTTTATCAGACACTGAACTTGCAATCTGCTGGTGTCTTGGACTTTGACTTGTAGACTTTAGAACTGTGAGTAACACACTTCTGTCATTTAGAAGCCACCCAGCTGGCAGTATTTGTTATAGCTGCTTGAAGGTGCTAATACACAGGCTCTGGCCCTAGCAGGGACCCTACAGGGATGAGGACAAGATGAAGCCAGGCTAGGGGATTCTTCATAGTAGTCCACAGGACAACATCCCTAAGGGGATGATGTCGCTCACAGTGCCCTACTGACTTTGTGGCCTTGGACAAGTCGCTTAGCATTGTGGCTTACTTGTAAATTGGGGTGCCAAGCCCCACCTCAGGAGGGCTGTAAGGAGCAGGCTCCAACTTGAGCCACCAGCACCTGGTGTCACTCTAAACTTAAGGCTTAAAACAACATGTCTTTAAAACAAAAACAAAAACACATTTTGGCCAGGTGGAGCTATGGCTCCCTTTGAGCAAAAGAGCTCAGGACAGTGCCCAGCGCATGAGATCAAGCTCCATGACTGACAAAAGAACCCCCCAGCCAGGCGCTGGTGGCTCACGCCTATAATCCTAGCTACTCAGGAGGCTGAGATCTGAGGATCACGGTTCAAAGCCAGCCTGGGCAGGAAAGACTGTGAGACTCCTATCTCCAATAATCACCAGAAAACCGGAAGTGGCGCTGTAGCTCAAGTGGTAGAGCGCTAGCCTTGAGCTGAAGAGCTGAGGGACAGCGCCCAGGCCCAGAGTTCAAGCCCCATGACCGACCAAAAAAAAAACAAAAAAGAACCCCCCAACTTTTTAGTTGAGAATGGTGACACAGGCCCTGCACTGAGCAGTTTCGGTGTCCTCATGGCTGGCTGGAGAGCAGATTCCCCCATGAAAGCAAAATCTAAAGCTCACTTAGTCCTTGCTACATCCTAGAATCTGCAATGCCTGCCTCAGAGCAGACCATGAGCTTCCAAAAGCCAAGTGTTACGCTGGCTATTCTCTGCCTCAGTTGGCCAGTAGTCTAAGGTATTATTATTGTTATTGCTATTTTGTTGGTCATGGGACCTGAACTCAGGGCTGGAGCTTTTTTTTTTTTTCTTCTTCTTCTTCTAAAGGCTAGTACTCTACCATTTTGAGCCACAGCTTCACTTCTGGCTCTTTTTTTTTTTTTTTTTTTTTGGTAGTTAATTCGAGTCTCATAGCTTTTCTTGCCTGGGCTGGTTTTGAACTGTAGTCCTCAAAGCTCAGCCTCCTGAGTAGATAGGATGACAGGCCTGAGCTGCCAGCACCTTGCTTGCCAAACTTTAGGTCCCACTGTGCCCTCCTTATCACAAGGCTCTCCTTCCAAAGCTGGCTTTTTTTTGGGGGGGGGGGGACTCTATGCATTCTGAGTCCCCTTTTATGAAAACCTAAATGATTGTTCTATAAGCCTAAGAGCTGTGGTCCTAAGAGAGGACAGAGACCCAGAGCAGAGAAGGAGCGGTGTAGGGAGGAGCTCCAATCTCACTGAGAGAACACAGAAGGCTTCTCCATTCCTGGTGAGCTGCGTGGCACTGGCCACAGTAACAATGCTAGTTAAGTAGCATGTGCCAAGGCCCTGAGGTAGGAAGAGGGGCAGTAGGCTTCAGACCCTCCTGATTGGACAGTTCCAGCCTCTCTGCTTCATGGTCTTTATGCTAGTTCTTTGTTCCTCCTTACGGCTGCCTCAGTTACCCCATTGGCCCATTTGACCAAAATACGTCTTTGCTTTCTAGTCTCAAAGCTCTCATCAAACTATTGATACACAATCAAGGCCATGTGTATTTTTTCAGAGCCCTGCTGGTGCCCTGCTTGAGGTAGCTAAGTGTGGAATGTTAGAGGTGAGTTGGCAAATAGTTCTGGCTTTGGGGATCCTGACTGATAAGTGTTAGAAGTATGGGTGATTGGAAAAGTATCGACAAGTTTGAGGCCAGCTTGAGTTACATAGATAAAGCCTGTCTTAAAGCAAAACCAAAAAAAGAACAACAAAAAGTATTGGTAGGAAATGATGGTATGGTGTCGTGAGAAAAAGATCTAGAGGGGGCTGGGAAGGTGGCTCAGTGGTACAGTGCTTACCTTGCGTGCATGAGGCCCTGGGTTCGATTCCTCAGCACCACAGAAGCAGAAAAAGCTGGAAGTGGTGCTGTGGCTCAAGTGGTAGAGTGCTAGCCTTGAGCTGAAGAGCTGAGGGACAGCGCCCAGGCCCAGAGTTCAAGCCCCACAGCCCAAAAAAAAAAAAAAGATCTAGAGATCAGAGCCAGCCATCAGAAAGAAGTACCTGAAAATAGGCTACTGTGGCCGTGTGCTGGTATCCGACGCCTATAATCCTAGCTACTCAGGAGGCTAAGCTAATATGAGGTTCGTGATTCCAAGCCAGCCTGGGCAGGAAAGTCCAGGAGACTCTTGTCTCGAATTAACCTGTAGAAAACCTGAAGTGGAGCTGTGGATCAAGTGGTAGAGCACTAGCCTTGAGTGAAAAAGCTCAGGGGCAGCACCCAGGCCCTGAATTCAAGCCCCAGGACCAGAACACACACACACACACACACACACACACACACACACACACACACACACACACACACACACACACACACACACACACACACACACACACACCACACACACACACAGAGGCTGGTGTGGCTGAACCCAGTTCAAGTCCCTCAGGTTGGAAGAATCTTGGGCAAAGGCCTATGAAGCCCAAGTTTCAAGTTCACAGAAATCATAATGAGCTTTGCTGGTTCCTTTGCTGGAACCAAATGGTCAGGAACTTGGCCTTGCTTTCCTGTGTTGCCCCTTCTGCAAAGCATGGATCTCTTCCCCTCCCCCATCATGAGCCTCTTTCCCAGTCCTTTCTTCCGCCAAATGGGTAACCAGGGTAGTACCAGGACGCAGAGAGAAATATAATTTCCATCCTCTTAATCCTCCCTTCCCTTATAGCTGGAACTTCTACATGCTTTCAGTGACAGCTCTCTCGGTGATCAAACTTTCTTCCAAATCAGCAATTTTTCATGCTATATTAGCATTTATTGGTTTGATATTTACATTAGCGAAAGGAACACCCAGTCTCTAGGTCCCTGGGTCCCGGAGAAAACACTGAAATAGACTCTAAAATAGACTCTAATGATCAGATTTTTCCTGTTTCTCCCAGCCACACTCTACCTGCCACCGGCTTCCTGCCCACCCCCCAATCTGATGTGTGTGTGTGTGTGTGTGTGTGTGTGTGTGTGTGTGTGTGTGTGTGTGTGTGTGTGTGTGTGTGTGTGTGTGTGTGTGTGTGTGTGTGTGTGTGTGTGTGTGTGTGTGTGTGTGTGTGTGTGTGTGTGTGTATGTGTGTGTCTCAGGGACTTTCCTGCCCAGACTATGTGATCCTCAGATCTCAGCCTCCTGAGTAGCTAGGATTACAGGTGTGAGGTACCAGTACCAGGCTCCCAACTGATTTTTGAAACAGTTTGTAAGAGGTATCTTGACAAACCAACTGTCTGCTGATAAAGAGGGGTCCAAGGCCGAGAAGAGAGGAATTCCTAAAACCCAAGAACTGGTGGGCACGTGAATTGCATACAGTAAGTCTGGCCATAGCTTCTCTTTTGGAGTGGAATATCCTTGAGGGCAGGGAGTTGTTTGGGTTCTTTGAATTTCACCATAACCCCCTACAGGCCCAAAGCTGAGTTTAGAACACTACTGAGTCTCTGGAATTAATAGGAAGTCCCTCCCTTCCTTCCTGCCCTGGTTTCCCACAGCTGCCCTGGGAGAGGGTGGGGGAATTATCCTGGGACTATTGGAGAATGGAGGCCACATGGTCTGGGGGAAAGTTCTCCTTTTTCTTTTCAAAATCTGCTACAGCTGGGGCCAAGGAGCACAGCCTGGAGGCTAGGGTGGAGGGAAAAGCTGTGAGCCACGTGGTCAGGGTTCTTCTAGAAGCCACTCCTTCTGTGCCATTTTCTCTACTCTGTGCTCAATTTCCATTCCCCATCACACACACACTTTTTGTGCTGGTCCTGGGCCTTGAACTCAGGGCCTGGGTGCTGTCCCTGAGCCTCTTTGTACTCAAGGCTAGCACTCTACCACTTGAGCCCCAGTGCCACTTCCAGCTTTTTCTGAGTAGATTATTAGAGAGAAGAGTCTCATGACTTTGCTGCCCCAGCTGGTTTCAAACCACGATCCTTAGATCTCAGCCTCTTGAGTAGTTAGGGATTACAGGTGCCTGACTTCACTTTCTGATTTTGTAAGACAGGGATCTTTTGAATTTCTTCCCACCTGGGCTGGTTGTGAGGATTTTAAATGAGATCAGGCATAGATGGGTTTAGGGAAGCTCAGGGAAGTTCAGGCCTAAGTGTTTATCATCCCTTCCAGGATGGAGATGCTGTTCCATGTGGTTTTCAAGGGGCAAGAGGCTCTCAAGGACCTCAGACCTATGCTACACCAAAGTAGAAGAATCAGTCCCAGTCAACAGGCAGCAGTGGCACCGGGGAGGTTGTTAGAAATGCAGATCATCAGACCTTCACCCCCTCACACCTGCTGAATGCAAATCTGTATTTTCAGGATATTGCCCCAGAGGTGACTTATGGGTATGTTGAAGTGTGTAAAGGGCTTTAGAAGCTCCCCTCCCCCCATGTGAAATAAGCTAGGAGGAAATGACTTGCCCCGCTTTTTATGCTGGTTCTAACGCTTGAACTCAAGGTCTGGACACTGTCCTTAAACTTTTTTTTTTTCTTTTCTCAAGGCTAGCATTCTATCAGTTGAGCCATAGTTCCACTTCTGGCTTTTTTTTTTTTTTTTTTTTGTCTGTCGTGGGGCCTGAACTCTGGGCCTGGGCGCTGTCCCTCAGCTATTCAGCTCAAGGCTAGCGCTCTACCACTTGAGCCACAGTGTGCCACTTCTGGCCTTTTCCGCTTATGTGGTGCAGAGGAATCAAACCCAGGGCCTCATGCATGCAAGGCAAGCGCTCTACCACTGAGCCAACTTCCCAGCCCCTGGCTTTTTTTGGGGGTGGTGGTGGTTAATTGGAGATAAGAGTTTTATGGACTTTCCTGCCCAGGCTGGTTTTAAACCACAATCCTCAGATCTCAGCCTTTTGAGTAGCAAAAATGATAGGTGTGAGCCCCCAGCACCTGGCTAACTCCTTGTGAATTTGAACAGGAAAAAACATCCTTAAAGAATCGATGGCTAGCCTTGTGGTACGTGATTGTGATCCTAGCACTGAGGAGGCTGAGGCAGGAGGATCAAGAGACTGAGGCCAGTCTGGGCAACAATAGAGAAATCTTGTCACAAAGAACAAAAATGATTACTTTGCCCAGGCTCATGGGAGGAGAGCAGAAGGCTCATGAATATTCTGGGAAGTTCCCTATCTGTGGTTGTACCTTAAAGGTTTAGCACAATTCAGTGGAGAGTACAGGTAAGTGGGGGAAAGGACATGAGTCTCGCTGGCAGTGTCTGTGTGTGAAGTGGATAGGGATGCAGAGTTCATCCTGAGGACTGTGTGGCACTGGTCCTCAGGATTGAGTTGAGATGACAAGAAGGCCAGAGAACATGTCATGCCAACCATCACTAGCACCCCTTTATTAAAGTAGAAGCTTCGTAAGGTTAAAAAAATGGATTGTCTATGGCTATAATTTTAGCTACTCAGGAGGCTGAGATCTGATGATCAAGGTTGCAATCCAGCCTGGGTAGAAAAGTCCATGAGACTCTTACCACCAACTAACCAGCAAATATGTTCAACCAGCAAATACAAGTTCAAGACTTGAATTAACAACACACCAATTCATAAGGGAACCGGTAAGACATTAAAACCAGTCCAAATGAGAATATAAGGAGCTGGGTATTTCCAGGCAACCTAGTAGAAGAATGGCTACTTAGAAATTATTTGCATCTCTACCAGACAAAAACCTTAAGTTAACCTCTGCCCCTATGGAGCTGGAAAATAGCCTTGCCAATGAGAAATCAAACAAACGTGCAAGCCCAACTTTGTACCAGAAAAAAACATCCAATAACCTCTTTTGCCTATTTGTGATTTGGGATAATTTTTTTTCTGATATTATTCTTGGTTATTTTTTGCTTGATTGTTTTTGGTCAGTTGTGGGGCTTGAACTCAGGACCTGAGTGCTATCCCTGAGCTTTTTTGCTCAAGGCTAGTGCTCTACCACCTTGAGCCACAGCACCACTTCCAGCTTTCTGGTGATTAATTGGAGATAAGTGTCATGGACTTTCCTGCCTGGGCTGGCTTTGAACTGTGATCCTCAGATCTCAGCCCCCTGGGTAGCTTGGATTATAGGCATGAGCCACTGGGGCCCAGCTGGTTAAGAATATAGAAGCAGGAATGGTCTGAAAATTACTGTTTGAATGGAATGTGGGCTTTAGAAGAGAAAAGGGAAAGAAAAGATGACCAGACTCCCTCTTTTATCAGATGTGGAGGATGCTTTTCTGTCTACCTTCCCTCTGGCCTGTAGAGAGCATAGTGTCACTTCTTCCAGAAGGCGTGATTTGGCATCAAACATGACTTCTCACAGGAAAGAGACTAGGCGGCCTGCTCTTGACTCCCAATTCTCTTTAACCTTGGCCACTGTGCAGAGGGAGATGAGGTATCTGCAAACATAGACAGCCTTGTCCAAAATATTTTCCCCTCCTATATACTTCTTGCCAATATTGTTACTCTGTGGGTTGACTTCAGACCAAAATAAATCTCCTAACCCTGGCCACCAGCTAACTAATTTTACTTTGTAACCAGGGAATAGAAAGTACAGGCCCTCTGCAGACCATTCTGTTTATTTTGCTTTCGCTCCCTTGCAGTTAAAAAAAAAAAATCACATTTGGAAAAGTAGACCCTTCATGCAAAAGAACAGACACAGAGAGTAACACAACAGAAATGGATGGATTGAAAAAAAACAAACGGTCATTTCTACATTTTCCTCACTTCTCATTGACCTGTTGGGGGATGTCTAGAATTTCAAACCATGACTTGAAGCAGAAAAAGGCATAGAAGAAAAAGGGAAGAATTTTCCTAGGGACTAAGAGAAATTCCCCAGGAAATTTCAGTAGGTGAGTGGGCTGGGTATGGCCTCTGTTTGCCTTTAGGGTGGGTCCATAACATCATTCTGGTTCTGAAACCAATGAGAATGGAACTCTGAGTTCTCGCTGCCCAATCTCAGTGGAAGCACGTGGGTAGGACATTAGCATGCAGGTGCAGGATGAGAACTTGGAAGTCTTCTAGTCCTACACTGCCAGCCAACACCCAGGAATATCTAGAGGCTGAGAGTGCTGACTGCAAGCTACACTGGCCCAGCTTGGACCGACTCTACTGGGTATTAGCTGTGTGATCTTGGGTGACTGACTCTGCATTGGTTCCCTCATCTGTAAAATGGGAGCAGTGGTAATTGTACCTATATCATAGAATTTCAGGGAGGGGGGGGCGGCTGTTCTAAATGGATTTACAGAATACAGCATCAAACTCAGCACAAGCATGCCAGTAAGACTTGAGAAGATTAGGTGATGAGGCTCAGAGAGTTGGCAGACTGAGTTAGGCTCTGTGAAGAAAGAAGAGAGATTATTTGCCTCTTGGAAATTTTAACTAATAACGTGTTCTTTGCCGCATTACATCATACTTACTTAACATTTGGAGAGAACCCTAATTCAGAAATCAGCGCTGGACCTTTTGGTCTGGGTGTGCCTCTAACTGATGATGGTCCTATTGGTTATTGTTATTCGTGTGTATGTGTGTGTATCCGGGGGCTTGAACTCAGTGGCCTTGAATGTAAATATGAAGCGCTATCACTTGAGCCACAGCTCCGCTTTCAGCTTTTTGCTGCTTAATTGGAGATAAGAGTTTTATGGACTTTCCTGCCTGGGATGGCTTCGAACTGGGATCTGCAGATCTTAGCCTCGTAAGTAGTTAGGATGACAGGTGTGAGCCATCTGCACCCAGCTTCAGCTGGTTTTGGGAGACTGCCATAGGTATCATAGCAAAAATCTACCCACATGTTTTCTCTTAACCACCATTATTGATGCATAATTTACAATTGATACATAGAATAATTTACCTATTTTATTTTATTTTATTTATTTATTTTTTTGGTCGGTTGTGGGGCTTGAACTCTGGGCTTGGGCGCTGTCCCTCAGCTCTTCAGCTCAAGGCGAGTGCTCTACCACTTGAGCTACAGCGCCACTTCCGGTTTTCTGGTGGTTTATTGGAGATAGGAGTCTCATGGTCTCTCCTGCCCGGGCTGGCTTTGAACCGTGATCCTCAGATCTCAGCCTCCTGAGTAGCTAGGATTACAGGCGTGAGCCACCAGCGCCCGGCTTAATTTACCTATTTTAAATTTGACTCATTTTGACAAACAGTGCTTAGGTAGCCACCACCATAGTGAAAGAATAGGACTACTTCATTATCCAATTCTTAGCTTCAGGCAAGCCCTGATTTGCTTTCACACTATACATCATTTTGTTTATTTTAATCTTCCCTTGGTATTTCATATGAGTATAGTCATATAGGATGCACTCTCCAATGATTATATAATATTTCTGCATATCATTGTTGAGGTTCATACATGTTTTGTGTATCTATACTTCTTTTTAATTGTTGAGTATTGTATAATTTTATTGTTTGTATTAACATCACAATTTGTCTATTCATTCTGTTGATGGATAATTGTGGTTTTGTTTTTTAGAATTTGGGACTCTTCCTCCTCTTCTTCTTGGTAGTACTAGGGTTTGAACTCAGGTCCTTGCTCTTGTTAGGCAAGGACTCTACCACTTGAGCCATCCTCCCAGCTCCAGTCCTTTTTTGTGTGTGCCTGTCCTAGGACTTGAACCCAGGGCCTGGGCATTGACCTTCAGCTTGTTTACTCAAGGCTAGAACTCTACCATTTGAGCCACAGCTCCACTTCTGGCATTTAGATGGTTAATTGGAGATAAGAGTCTCACAGACTTTCTTGCCTACACTGGCTCTGGAGTAGCTAGGATTACAGATGTTGAGTCACCGGCACCCCACTGAACTCCAATCGTAATAAAATCATTCTGAATGTTTATGTACTTAGTGATATGTATAACAGCATATAGGGCTCATCAGAGGCCATCTTGGAGGAGGGTTCCCATAGTCATTCACTGCCCAACATTCTTGCCTCTGATTCCTGGGCCTGAGAGTTCAAAGCCCATTTTAAGACAATGAAGAACTAACTATCCAAGTCAGACAACTGCTCTAAATGCCTGAAGAGGAAACAGAAAATTCTGGGTATGAACACATGAGCCTCAAAGACTCATTTTGCTGTTTTAGAACCAAGGAGAAAGATGAAGTTTTCAAAGTGAATCAACTTGAGTGACAGACAGGGTCAGGACTTGATTGTAGAATTTTGGACACAAACACCATGATCTCCAATTTCCTACAAAGTCTCCAGTCCTTGCTAATTAGATTGATCGAAGTTCAGCCTGCCTGCCCGCCTGCCCTCCCTCCCTCCCTCCCTCCCTCCTTCCTTCTTTCCTTCCTTCCTTCCTTCCTTTCTTCCTTCCTTCCTTCCTTCCTTCCTTCCTTCCTTCCTCTTTCTTTCTTTCTCTTTCTTTCTTTCTCTCTTTTTCTTTCTTTCTTCCTTCCTTCCTTCCTTTCTTCCTTCCTTCCTTCCTTCCTTCCTTCCTTCCTTCCTTCCTTCCTTCCTCTTTCTTTCTCTTTCTTTCTTTCTTTCTCTCTTTTTCTTCCTTCCTTCCTTCCTTCCTTTCTTTTCTTTTCTTTCTTTCTTTTTCTCTCTCTTTCCTTCTTTCTCTCTCTTTCCTTCTTTCCTTCTCTTCCTGTTAGCCCAATAGATTCCTCTCTCATAGCCTAGCATGCTCTTTCCCTAGACAACAGGAGGCCCACTTAGTAAAGGCAGTAAATGATTAGCCTCTACCCCCTTTACTGGAGAGGACACTCCTTTGGATAGTTATAACCATATAAGGCAGCAAGATCCCCTAAACACCACAGGTCACATGGGTTACCTGAGAGGGCACTCTTTTGGGGGCAGGTACACCATATAAGGCAGCAAGACAGCAAGATTCCCCAAATCTCTGAGGTTATAAAAAGTCACTTGGGACAATAGGCAGCACTACTTCTCCCTTGTGAGAAGGGGTCTTGCACGTCCCTTTACTGGCAATGAACCTTTTCTTGGTTCTTTGTACCTGGAATGTCTGCATGGTTTTCTAGCAAAGTCTAATTTACTCTAACACTCCCTCTCTTGCTCCTTCCTTCCCTCCCCAATGCCTCCCTCTCTCTTTCTTTCCCTTCTTTCCTTCTTTCATTTTCTTTTTCCTTTGGCAAGGCCTTCCTATATTGCTCAGGCTAGCCTTAATCTGTTCTCAAATGATCCTCCCATCACAGCCCCTGGAATAGTTGAGGCTACAGATGTGCATTACTGCTCCCAGCCATAGGTATTTTGAACAGATGGATTTTAATCACAAAATTGCTGACCCTTGCAATGGGAAAGCTGAGAAGCCACAGGGGAGAAGGGGAAACAATGCAGAGATGTACAGTTGCAGGAAGCCTCCATCAACTCTAGAGATTGGAGGGCCATGGAGTAGAGCTAGGTGGCTGGGCTCTGGTAGCAAGATACTAGGCAGAAGCTGCAGCCGTGATGTGCCTGTCCCCTGGGATCTCCTGCCGCAGAGAAGCTCCAATGCTGAGGCAAAAAGTGAGGAGATGCAATACTCTACTTTTTCTCCTCCCTGCTCTCCAATCCCCTTCCAGTACCTTCCATTGCTGAATCAAGCTGCATGCCAGGAAATAGCATGCCAGCAGAGGTTAGGGAAGGGAGGATCTGAAAGCATCAGGCCTAGGACTGGCACTCTTCTGGGCGTGTAGCCGAAACTAGCTATAACAATATTTCTGGTCTAGACCCATGCAAGGGAGGTCTGCCTGTGCCTCTTCTTCCTGAGTAGCACTTTGTAATTTCTCAGATTTCTGGATGTAGGTAAAGGGTGTCATGTGACTTAGCCAGATGAGTCATAAAAAGAGAGGCAGCTGTCACCTGGCTGTCCCTTACTTTTGGATCTTCTCTTAGGACCCAACGTCTATTTTGTGACCCGGCCCAAAATGGCACCAGGCAACTTCCCACATGGGATATCATTCATGGGGAGAGAAACCGAGCCCCGCCCCCCCCACCTACCACCATCCTCCAGACCCCAGCCTCTAAATCGTCCAGCGGAGGCCCCAGCAGGCACAATGTAGAGATGAGCTATCCCTGCTGTCCTCTGTCTGAATTTCTGATCTGCAGAATATATAGCCATCATGATTTTGCTTTTGTTTTTGTTTTTTGTTGTTGGTCATAGGGCTTGAACTCTGGGCCTGGGTGCTGTCTCTCAGCTCTTCAGCTCAAGGCTAGCGCTCTACCACTTGAAGCCACCATGATTTTATTCTCAGTTTTGTTACCCAGCTAGTAGAACTGGGAAAGCTCAGGAGGAAGGCTGTGGGAGTGTGGATGCAGAGCTGGAGCTTAGGACAATATTGCTATAATAGTCTCCCCTGAATCTTTGTAAAATCCCAGCTTGCAATTGCATTTGCTTTTGGAAGCCTGAAGAAGTTGGTCTTACTCCTTTTCAATTGGTGTGTGTGTGTGTGTGTGTGTGTGTGTGTGTGTGTGTGTGTGTGTGTGTGCGCGCGCGCGCGTGCACACGCACTACTCCTGGGGCTTGAATTCAGAGTCGTAGTGCTGTCCCTGAACTTCTTTTGCTCAAAGCTGGTACTATGCCACTTGAACCACAGCTCCACTTCCAGCTTTTCTGGTAGTTAAGAGGAGATAAAAGTTTCACAGACCTTCCTGCTCTGGCTTGCTTTGAGCCTGTGATCTTCAGATCTCCTAACTACTTAGAATTACTGACCCCTCACCCCTCTGCAATTTCTTACGGGGACTCCCTTGTTCAATTTGGGTTGAGGATGCAGCTGAGTGGCAGAGCACTTGCCTAGCACACACAAGACCCTGGGTTCATCCCCAGCACCATCCCCAGCACTGCAACTACAACAAAAAAAATCACTAATTCACTTAACACATGCATACCAACTACCTGAACTGTGCTAGGCAATGGGTTGTATACTTGAATGTAAAATAGGCACAATTCCTAACCTCAGACAGAAAACAAATTACCTTATAAGTAAATATATAATTGCAAATTGAGAAAATGCTCTGAGAGGAGAGTATCAGTTACTGAAAGACAGTCTAACAGAGGTTCTGGATTTTGTTTGGGGTGTTGGCAAAATGATCCCCCCCCCACTCTTCCTACCCTTTCTGTTTTGTTTTGTTTTTTATCGGTCATGGGGCTTGAACTTAAGGCCTGGGTGCTGTTCTTGAGTTTTTTGCTCAAGGCTAGTGCTCTACCACTTGAGCCACAGCTCTGCTTCTGGTTTTCTGGTGGTTCATTGGAGATAAGAGTCTCATGGACTTTCTTGTCCTGGCTGGCTTTGAACCGTGATCCTCAGATCTCAGCCTTCTTGAGTAGCTAGGATTACAGGCGTGAGCCACCAGTGCCTGGCTAACAGCTAACTCTTAAAGCCACTACTCTGATCTAGGGGTGCGCTGTGGTCTAAGTTTGTCCATAGAGCTTAATTGTCTGAGTGATGGGATTAGGAGGTGAGCCTTTAGGAGGTGATTAAGTTGCCAGGGCAGAGACTTCATGAATGGATTTGTGCCCTTCTAAAGGAGGGGTGAGGGAGCAGCAAGAGGCATCATCTCCAGAGTAGAGAACAGCCCTCACTAGATACTGAATCTAGCAGGGCCTTGGCCTTGAACTTAAACTTCCCAGCCTCCAGAATGCTAAGAAATCTCTGTTCTTTATAAACAATCTAGTTTCTGGTATTTAGTTACACTAGCAGGAAAAGACTAAGAGTGTGCACAGAAGGTGATATGTACTTTGGGATATGATGAGGAGGCCAGAGTTGGGGATACTGAGTGTTTGATAATGGGTGAAAACTATCTGACAGGGGATTCTGGAATCCTAGTGGCCTAGACTGTGCCCAAAGGGGAAGGAGGCCTTAACGGAGTTTCTCTTTGGTCCTATGGACCCGCTGGTGCATGGGTACAAGTGAGGAACCTTGACTACTGAGTTCTGAGGGTCTTCCAATTTTTATCCTTTTTTTTTTTTCCGGATCTGGGGCTTGAACTCAGGGCCTGAGTGCTGTCTCTGAGCCTCTTTGTGCTCAAGGCTAGTACTCTACCACTTGAGCCACAGTTTTTTCTTTTCCTTTTTTCTTTCTTTCTTTCTTTCTTTCTTTTTTTTTTTGTTGGTCGTGGTACTTGAACTCTGGGCCTGGGTGCTGTCCCTAAGCTCTTTAGCTCAAAGTGAGTGCTCTACCACTTGAGCCACAGCACCACTTCTGGTTTTCTGGTGGTTCCTGCCAAGGCTGGCTTTGAACTGCGATCCTCAGATCTCAGCCTCCTTAATAGCTAGGATTACAAGCATGAGCCACCAGTGTCTGGCAATGTCTGGCTTTTTCTGAGTAGTTTATTGGAGATAAGAGTCTCATAGTTTTTCCTGACAAGGACTGGCTTTGAACCTTGATCCTCAGATCTTAGCCTCCTGAGTAGCTAGGATTATAGGTGTGAGCCACAAGCACCTGGCAGTAGCGGCTTCTTTTTCTTCTTCTTCTTCTTCTTCTTCTTCTTCTTCTTCTTCTTCTTCTTCTTCTTCTTCTTCTTCTTCTTCTTCTTCTTCTTCTTCTTCTTCTTCTTCTTCTTCTTCTTCTTCTTCTTCCTTCTTCTTCTTCTTCTTCTTCTTCTTCTTCTTCTTCTTCTTCTTCTTCGTCGTCTTCTTCGTCGTCTTCTTCGTCTTCTTCGTCGTCTTCGTCGTCTTCGTCGTCTTCTTCGTCTTCTTCGTCTTCTTCGTCTTCTTCTTCTTCTTCTTCTTCTTCTTCGTCGTCGTCTTCTTCTTCTTCTTCTTCTTCTTCTTCTTCTTCTTCTTCTTCGTCTTCTTCTTCTTCTTCTTCTTCTTCTTCTTCTTCTTCTTCTTCTTCTTCTTCTTCTTCTTCTTCTTCTTCTTCTTCTTCTTCTTCTTCTTCCTCCCCCTCCCCCTCCCCCTCCTCCTCCCCTCCTCCTCCTCCTCCTCCTCCTCCTCCTCCTCCTCCTCCTCCTCCTCCTCCTCCTCCTCCTCCTCCTCCTCCTCCTCCTCTTGCCGGTCGTGAGGCCTAAATTCTGGGCCTGGGTGCTGTCCCTCAGCTCTTCAGCTCAAGGCTAGCACTCTACCACTTGAGCCACAGCGCCACTTCTGGCATTTTTTCTTTTTGCTTATGTGGTGCTGAGGAATCGAACCCAGGGCCTCATGCATGCAAGGCAAGCACTCTACCACTGAGCCACCTTCCCAGTCCCACCTGGCTTCTTTTTATCCTTTTGAGAATACTCTCACTATGCCCTTTAGGCTGGCTTCAAACACAGTCTTTCTGCCCCAGCCTCCTGAGTTCTGGGATTACAGGTGTGTGCCACCATGCCCTGCTATGGTCATTGCTATTTTAGAGAACAAACCAGACCTTGTCCAATAGAGGCACCCTGTGCCCTTTGAATAGTGAGTCAATGGCAACCTTCCTTTGTGCTTTCACCTTGCAAGGTGGTGTTTATAGTATTTCATTATCCCATAGTATAGGCACTGACCCAACAGAGCAGATCCGTGCCCTGTGCTGAGGTGGAACTCAGGAGGCCCTCAGCTGGGCCAGGCATCAGACCATTCTGTTGCTTGATCTTGGTGGGGTGAGGGCCCCAAGGAGGGAGATTTGGGGTGAACCTTGGAGAAGGGGCTATTTATCACCAGTGTGGAAATATTTCAATATTTTGACAGCAGTACCACCCATGAATAGCAGCTCTGCAATTTCTTAGTCTCCTTTGTTTTTACTAGGGCAGCACTGTGCCTAACTAAAGCACATCTGAGTCTTGCTTGAAGTGTAGACATGGCTGATTATATATTTAATCTTATATATTACATATATGTATATATATGTACACACACATGCAGGTCTTCCAAGGGGCTCATTCAGCTGGAAGGAATCTCATTTTCGCCCTTCTGCTTCTTCCCTAACCTGTCCTACCTGAGATGATGATAACTGGAGTTGCAGCAGCTACCTTGTGTCCTTGAGGATAAAATGCAAAGCAGAAATAAAGAAGGAGCTTAGGTCCTTGAAAATTGTCCCAACTGTAGACTGCTGGGGTCTGTTCTGTCTCATAAAAGGCATAGGCCTCTGCAATTAGGTGTCGTTTTTAGCACCTGAAGTCACTTGTTAACTTGTTTTAGTTCTAGTTTGTCCTCAGTACCCATCTCCTTGATGCTGGCCCAGGGTTGAGGATTTAGGCAGGGAGGGCGGGAACTTCCTTTTGGCATGTACCTTTCATGGCTCGTTTTATTTTGCCAGTGAATCCTCAGAACTATTTTGGCCACTAGTGTTACTCACCTCGCTTTTACAGGCAAAGGAACCAGTCTCAGAGATTATGTGGTTTGACAGGGACAGACCTGGGGGTCAAAGTTGGGGTCTCTTAGGCCATGCCTGCTCTACCACACCTCTCAACCTGAGATAGAATCACCCATTAATCGAAGGAGCCAGAAAAGATCCCTTCAAGATCTGTCTTACTGGGCACTGGTGGCTCACACTTGTCATCCTAACTACTCAGAAGGCTAAGAGCTGAGGATCTTGGTTCAAAGCCAGCCGGAACAGGAAAGACTATGAGACTCTTACCTGTAATTAACTAATAAAAAGCTGCAAATGGAAGTGTGGCTCAAGTGGTAAAGCACTGGCCTTGAACAGATAAAAGAAAACCTCAGTGGCAGGGCCTAGGCCCTGAGTTCAAGCCCCAATATGTGTCTCCCCCCCACCCCCCACAATCTCCTGTCTTTGTAGCCACCATAGAAAACCATCAGGGCAGAGTGTGGGCATGCGCTCTAGCTGTGAGGCAGGCCTCTAGGCTTCTATGTAGGCCTTCCAGGATTAGGGTATGGAAAAAATCCCTGGGCAGAGGGAGAGACAAGAGGCCTGAGAAGGCACTCATGCTTCTCAGACTTGCCCTTCCTCCACCCTCTACCCCTGTATCCTGAGCACTTGTCCTTGAAACCTGAAAATCCAGCTTCTTCCTGACCTGTGGGGCCAGCTGTGGCAGGAGATTCACTGGCTGTGACAGATTTATTATCCCAGTGGTCATTAGCAGATGCTGGAACCCAGCACCTGGCAGACCCTTCCTCCTTTCCTTATACTCCACCCTACTCTTCCATTCCAATAGGTACTGAGGGGAGGGAGGGGAGGAGAACTGTCCAGAAGGCTGGAGACTTCACCTTTCCTTCAGCTCTCCCTTGTTCTATAACACCTAGGTTTTCTCCTCAGAGGCCAGGGCTCCTTTTCCCTGCCTCCTTTCTCTGTCCAGAGAAAACATGAGCTCTCTGTAGGCAGGAGGCCTCCAGGCAGGGCAGGAACCCAGGGTTTGGGAGCCAGGCCTGCAGAAAAGGGACCAGATGCAGGACTGCAGTACAGGCAGACAGGCTGGAGGCCTGCTTTCAGGCCCTCCCCAGGGCCTGGCCACTCTAGCAGCCCCTCCCTGTCCCTGACTCCCCTTCGAAAATGTGACCCACCAGGCCCTCCTGAAAAGCCCTCTCTCCAATCCAAGCCTCCCCCTTCCCCTTGCAGTCTTTCAGGCGGGGGAGATGGAAAGCAGACCCTCCTGACTGTTTAACTTCAGCGGACATGATTATAACTTTCCCATGGACGCCACTGTATCCTTTCCATGTTCCTTTGGGGATCCTGAGACACCATACGGTTCTCATTTGCAGCTCGTTCCTAAGGAGGCCTCATTTCCTCGCCAAACACCCCTGATGTGGTCAGGGTCTCCCTCCCACAGCCAGGAGGAGGTGGAGTGGGGGGCTTCCCTGAGCCTTTTTGAAATGGCTGAGCCTCCCCTGGCCTGTTCTTACTATGCCCCTCCCTTGGCCTCTGCCCTTCCCCAATCTCCTCCTCTTCCTCTAATGCCACAGGTTTTTCATTTCTCCCTCCCTATATCCAGAGGCTGTTCTTTTGGCAAAAGAGCTCTTTCTAGAACTTTCTCCCACTCAGCCCAGTGGAATGGCTGGGAATGGGGCTGGAATGGCTGGGAATCGGGCTGGTGGGGGGTGGGGGAACATTAGCATTATATCCTTTGGGAATGGCGCCTCCTGGAGTCCTAAACCTGCTGGGCCTTGCTGGTAGACCCTAAAAGAATGATTTCCAAAGCCGGGCGCCAGTGGATCACACCTAGAATCCTAGCTACTCAAGAGGCTGAGATCTGAGGATCTGCAGTTCAAAGCCAGCCCAGTCAGGAAAGTCCGTGAGACTCTTATTTCCAATTAACTACCAGAAAACCGGAAGTGGTGCTGTGGCTCAGCCTTGAGCTGAAGAGCTCAGGGACAGCACCCAGGCCCAGAATTCAAGCCAGACAACTGACAAAAAAAGAAAAAGAAAGAAAAGAAAAGAAAAAAAAGAAATAAAGAATAATTTCCAAGCTTTCTCCAGCCACAAGGCCCCAGAGCTTTTCTTTTCTTTCCTTCCTTCCCTCCCTCCCTCCTTTCCTTTCTTCCTTCCTTCCCTCCTTCTTCCTTCCTTCCTTTTCCTTCCTTCTTTCCTTCCTTCATTTCTTTTCTTTCCTTTTCTTTTCTTTCCTTTTCTTTCTTTCCCAGTCCTAGGGCTTGAACTCAGGTCCTGGGAGCTGTCCTTGAGCTTCTTTTGCTCAAGGCTTGTGCTCTACCACTTGAGCCACACAACTCCACTTCTGGCCTTTTGGGTAGTGTAGTGGAGATAAGTCTCACAGACTTTCCTTTCTGGGTTGACTTTGAATTGTGATCCTTAGATCTTAGCCTCTTGAGTATCTAGAATTCCAGGCATGAGCTACTGGCACCCAGATTCCATAGTTCTTCTTTCCACACCTCCACCCCATTTTGCCTGTCAGCTCTGCTCCCCAAACAATTCCCATGGCATTCCTCAGAACTCTGATCTCTTAGGAAGTCCAGAGGATGGGAGAAGAGGCAGAACTATGGTCTGGTTGTGGTTAAGGCTTTGACATTCTGGGCAGTTCCCTAGCTTCCTAAGGAGACACTATGTAGCAGAGTTCCTGGTCCCATTTGACAAAGCAAAGACCCCCAGAAGGCTGAGATGCCAGGCTTCGGTGTTAGGGGCAGGTGGCAAAGGCATTGGGTCCTGATTTTGCCTGGTCTTAGGATTGCCAAAGTCGGGCTGGGAAGGTGGCTCAGTGGTAGAGTGCTTGCCTTGCATGCATGAGGCCCTGGGTTCAATTCCTCAGCACCACATAAGCAAAAAGAAAAAAGCCGGAAGTGGCGCTGTGGCTCAAGTGGTAGAGCACTAGCCTTGAGCTGAAGAGCTGAGGGACAGCGCCCAGGCCCAGAGTTCAGGCCCCACGACCAGACCCCCCCCAAAAATAAATAAATAAAAGAATTGCCAAAGTCAGGAGGTAGGAAAGGAATAAAGTCAAGCTCACACCTGTAATCCTAACTACTCAGGAGGCTGAGATCTGAGGATTGTGGTTCAAAGTCAGCACAAGCAGGAAAGTCTATGAGACTCTTATCGCCAACGAACTAGCAGAAAATGGAAAGTGGTGCTGTGGCTCAAAGTGGTAGAGTGCTAGCCTTGAGAGAAAAAGCTCAGGGACAGCGCCCAGGCTCTGAGTTGAAGCCCTATGAATGACAGAAACCCTCCTCCCCAAACAGACAAACAAAAACCAGAAAAGAAAAAAAGAAAAACAAAAGTCAAGATGAATGGGCATGGAATGGTCCAAATCCTCTGCTCTACCGCTTATGGGGCAGTATTCCTTCACCTCCTTGTGCTTAGGTCTCCTCATCTGTCAAAGAAGACAAGACAGTGGTCTCTGCCAGGCTAACTTTCACCTTCCATTGGCTAGGCCTGGTTCCAGCGGCTTCTGCACTCCTCTCCCTGTTAGCAGTTCTCTGGGTCCAGATCTGCCAGCATCTGCCTGGGGCTCAGGGACCCCCATCTTCCTTGATTACTCAAGGTCCCTATAACCATGGAGAAGCCATTGTAGGGAGAAGGGCTTGGCCTCTAATGTGTCAGGCTGAATTCAAGATAAATGGAAATGATCAGGAGATGAAAGCACTTTTCCTAGGGTTGGGCCTGAGGGGGTGCTTTGATGTCCCCCCCCCTTCTCCTTCCTTAGCGATCCTTCCAATTCTGTGTCTCCAGCTCACCAGTCAGGCTGACTAGTCTTGCCTATATGGGTGATGTAGAGCGGGGCTCCCCCCCCCCCCCCGGGCTGTTTACTCAATCATCAGGCCAGCACGCTGTAGCAGGCCAGGCTGGTGAACCCAGAGCAGTTCTACCATGAGCCTTAGTTGCAAAACCTGAAACCCTTGGTCTGTTGGGAAATGACGGGGGCGAGTGAATCAGGGCGCTGGCCTCTCTGGGGATCTAATTAGATGCAGGTCTTGCCTGCCCTCCCAGAACTTGGCTTAGGGAAGGCAAGGATTATCTCGGACATTCTTTCTCTTTTGAAAAGTGCTCACCTACAGATCCTGTGGAATTTTCCTTCAACTCAAAGAGATGGTGGTGTTGCAACTATACACTTCTTACCCTTTACCATTTATAGGCTCTTCCTAGGGCTGGGCTGCCATCTGGGCACCCCAAAGGAGTAAGGAAGCATGGTCTGGGCACATTCCACCACAGGCCACCTGGATCAGACTTCCCTGATCTAGACTGGGCAGGAAAGACAGAGGGCAGAGAGGCCATGAGAGACAGAGGAGCATTTTGGGCAGCAGTATCTGGGAGGAGAGGCAAGTCAACAGAGGGGTTGATACTCAGGGCCTGGGCACTGTCCTTTAGTTTTTACTGCTCAAAGCTGGTGCTCTACCACATGAGCCATAGCCCCACTTCTGGCTTTTTTTTTTTTTTAAAGAAACAAGTCCTGGGGCTTGAAGTCAGGGCCTGGGCACCGTCTCCGAGCTTCTTTTGTTCAAGGCTAGCACTCTACCACTTGAGCCACAGTGCCACTTCTGGCTTTTTCTGTTTATATGGTACTGAGGAATTGAACCCAGGGCTTCATGCATGTTAGGCAGGCATTCTACCACTAAGCCATATTCTCACCCAATCTGGCTTCTTGGGTAGTTAATTAGAAGATTTTCATGGACTTTCCTGTCTGGCTGGCTTCAAACCATGATTCTCAGATCTCAGCCTCCTGAGTAGCTAGGATTACAGGCACAGCCATGGTACCCTGCATGTGGACATTCTTTCAAATGCTTTAGTATGGAAACGTTCAACCATACCTAAAAGTGGCCAAAATAATATGTCTCCAGTCATCCCACTTACCACTGTGACAATTAACTGTAATTCAGAGGTGGCCCTCTGTATCCACAGGTTCCACATTGGAGATTACTTCCAACCTTGGATCAAAAAGATTTGGAAAAGCTGGGGCATGGTGGTACATGCTTATAGTCACAGCTGCTTGGGAAGTAGGGGCAGAAGTATCAAGAGTTGTAGGCCAACCTGGGCAAAGTTAGTTAGACTCTATTTCACAAACAAAACATAAAAACAAAAGGCCTAGAGATATAGCTCAAACAGTAGAGTACTTGCTTAATAAGCTTCAGGCCCTTAGTTCAATCTCCAGTACTGCAAAAAAAAAAAAAAAAAAAAAGAAAAGAAAAGAAAAAGATTTGGAAAAAAAATGCAGCAGTACCAGACAGCTATAGCCTCTTTTTTTTTTATAGCCCTTTAAAGATTTTAACTTCATAATTTCCTAAATACAATATAGCAACTATTTGCATCGTATCTATACTATATCTATTTTTTTCTGCCAGTCTTGGGGCTTGAACTCTGAGTACTAGTCCTTAAGCTTCTTTTGCTCAAGGCTAGCACTCTACCACTTGAGCCACAGAGCTTCTTTTGGCTTTTTCTGAGTAGTTTATTAGACATAAGAGTCTCACAGACTTTCCTGCCCCAGCTGGCTTTGAACTATGATCCTCAGATCTCAATCTGGTGAGTAGTTAGGATTACAGGCATGAGGCACCAGCACCTAGCTTACATCATATTTGACAAATAATCTAAAGACAATTTAAAGTATCCAGGAGGATGTGCATGAGTTCTATGCAAATATTACGGTGTTTTACACAAAAGCATTGAGCATCCTTTTTTTTTTTTTCATGGAGGTACTGGTGTTCGAACTCAGGGTCTCATGCTCTAGCTTAGCTTTTTCACTCAAGACATGAGGTCTTCCATACAGCTTCGGATGACAGAAGCACAGTTCTACACCAAGCTATGGAAGTAAGCAGAGCCCCAGTTCTCCAGATAGTTACAGAGTGGGAGTAGAGGAGTGAAGATGCTGCACACCAGGGAATGACAGCTGCTCCCACACAGCAGTGAGGATCAAGGGTCAAGGGTCAAGGGTTAGGGTTTGCATTTCCATATCAGGCTGAGAAGCAGCCTTGCTGGATCATAGGAAGGGAAGAGCTGCTAGCACAGGCCACATGTTGGCTACTGGAACAAATGACCACAGGCAAGGCTGTTTACAACAGTAGGATTGGATTCTCTCATGATTCTGGAGACCAGCAGTTTGATGTAGAGCTGACAATGTGCTTAGTCAATTTGGAGGCCCTAGGGGAGGAAAGTCTTTGCTGCCTCTTTTAGTTTGTGGCTCCAGGTGTCCTTGGCTTGTGGCTGCATCACTCCAATCTCTACATACATCATCACATGACCCTTTTTTTCCTCTCCATGTGTACATCCTCTGTTGTATTGGATCTATACATTTGCATTGGATTTATGGTCTCTTTGCATAATCCAGGATGGCCTCAAATCCCTTAATTACTTCTGCAATGACACCTCCACTCTTTTATGGCATGTTGCTGGAGATGAAATGCAAAAACCTCTCTTCCAAATAAGGTCACATAAACAGGTTCCAGGGGCTAAGATGTTGCATAACTTTTTTGGAGGGAAGGCTACCATTCAACCCACCATAGTTCATAAGAGGTAGGATTGGAATTTAAACCTAAGGATTTCCATCTGTTGTCACTGGAAGGTGATATGATCTTTTGGTGATGGTGAATTTGAACTCAGGGCTTCAAGCTTGCTGAGGAGGTACTTTACCACTTGAACCACATCTCTGGTCATTTTGGGGTAGTTTTAAAATGCACCAAAAGTTCTTTGACAGTTCTCCCATTGAAAGATAATTCCTCAGCCCCTCTCTTTTGTGCGGGAGGGGTCAGTAATGGGAGTTGATCTCAGGGCCTGGGTGCTGTCCCTGAGCTCTTTTGCTCAAGGTTAGTGCTCTACCACTTGGAGCCACAATGCCACTTCCAGTTTTTGAGTGGTTAATTGGAGATAAGAGTCTCAGGAGACTTTTCTGCCTGAACTGGCTTGAACCACGATCTTCAGATCTCAACCTCCTGAGTTGCTAGGATTACAGGTGTGAGCCAGTGGCGCCTGTGGGCTTATAATACACTTATATAGTCTTTTTATTTTTGGCACTGGGGATGGAACCCGGGACATTGTAGTTGCTAGGCAAGTGCTTTGCCACTGAGCTACATTCCAGCCCAGACCCTCTTGAATCTGGGATAGGGACTCATTGTAAGTCAAGAACATGAGGAACAGATGTTCCATGACCTCCATTAGTGGGTTAGAAAAGACAACACAGTGGTTTCCCTCCTCCAAAACATTTGCCTTTGAAACTCTGAACTGCCATGTGAACCATTTGACTGTCCAAAGGCTGCCATGTTGGGAGGAAACTCGGACCACACGAGGAAGTCATATGGACGTGTTCTGATCAATAGCTCTAGCTGAGACACAGGCAACAGCCAACATCACCCAACAGACCTGAGAGTGAAGAGGTCTCCAGATGATTCTAGCCCCAGTGGTCTAGTCACCCCTAGCCATGGAATCTTTCTGACTAAGGCCATGGACACAGTGAAAACCAGAGTCTCAATGGAGTTCCTGACCTTCAGAATCAGAGAGCATATAAATGGCTGCTCTGTTTCCATTTTGGGGTGGTTGTCCCAACCACAGTAGCTAGTATACCTCCCTTTGTCCAGAGGGAGAAAAAGCCCCCAAATCTTTTTTTGTTGTTGTTGGTCTTGGGGCTTGAACTTTAGCACTGTGCACTTTCTCTGAGCCTCTTTGTGCTCCAGGCTAGTGCTCTACCACTTGAGTAGTTTATTGGAGTTAAGAGTCTCACAGACTTTCCAGCCCAGGCTGGCTTCGAACCACGATCCTCAGAGCTCAGCTTCCTGACTAGCTAGGATTACAAGCATGAACCACTGGTGCCTGGCTCCCACAAACCTCGAGTTAGCAAAATAGATCAGATTCAGAGAAAGAGAGAGAAAGAGCACCCTGTTCTCACATTCTCAGCCCATTGCCTCATGGTTCCCAGGAGAGGTGGGGGAGGGGCGGAAAAGTGAGAGGAGCTATGGGGGCTGGCAAGACAAGGGAAACAGCTTCTCTCTGTAGAAACAGCATCAATCACTAAAGGCCAGCCACAGATCACCAGCCAGGCAGGTAGAGCCAGACCCTCCATCCCCCCACTCTTCCCTCCAGCCTTGCACAGGACTCGTGGCACCTGGATGTGGGTGCCAGCTGCAGCCCCACTTCCCACACAGCTGCAGAAGCCCGTGCCCCGCCCCCTCCACTCCCCAGCTCCAGCCCTCCCCAGGCCCTGGCTACCTGGCTGACCACAGAGTCTGTGGGAGTCTAGCCTCCCCTGGGAGGGGGGGGCGTGGGGGAGCTGGCAGCTCCCCAATTCTGCTGTTGCCAGGGGGCCCAGGGTCGTCTGCAGCTCAAGCTGCCAATTATAACCCAAGCCCATTCATTTGTTGGATTGGATCTTTGGATTTTGTCATTTGCTATGCGGAGGTTTTCTTTCTGACTAATTTGTTTACCAGGTTTAATTCTTCAATCATGTTTTCATTTTAAGAGATTTCAGGGTAATTATGAACTTTGAATAAACCCATCTGAGGCACCGGAGCGCTCCACACAGCTCTTTGAGGGCCTGCATTCCGCTGGGCTGGCTGCGGTGCTAGACCCCCGTGTGAATAGGATCACGCCTGCCCACCCCGGCCCAACGCCTGCAATTGAAAACAGCTGGGCTGCTAGGAGCTGAGAAAAAAAGCCACAACTGAAAACCATAGTGGGGCTGGGGAGAGATGGAATCAAGCTGGGGTGGGAATAAGGCTACAGAACCTTCAAGAATTGCCCCCCCCCCCCAGTGCTCAGACTGGTTCTCTGGGTTCCAAGTAGAAGGGGCTCGAACTTGGGCTAACCCCAGAATCTTCTGGGCATTTGTGCCAGTAGGATCAGGTTGGGATGGGAAAATAATTCCCCTCTACCCAGCTAGATTTTTTGATTGAGCTACAAATTAAATCCACATAAACCAGATTAACAGTAGAAAAACCATTTTAATTATGTGCATACACATGGGAGTCCCACAAAAATATAAGACTAAAAGAAGGACCAAGCAATTGAAGCTTACATAGTATGATGAGCTAGAAAGAGAAATAGAGGCTTTTGGGATTGGTAGAAACAAATGATGGGAGGGCAAGGAAAGGGCATAAATGCTAAAGGTGTGTGTGTGTGTGTGTGTGTGTGTGTGTGTGTGTGTGTGTGTGTGTGTGTGTGTGTGTGTGTGTGTGTGTGTGTGTGTGTGTGTGTGTGTGTGTGTGTGTGCGCGCTGAGGCTTAAACTCAGAACCTTGAACTCTTGCTTGCTTTTTTGTTGTTAGTTGTGGGGCTTGAACTCAAGGTCTGGCCACTGTCCCTGAACTTTTTTACTCAAGGCTATTTGAGCCACAGGGCCACTTCCGATTTTCTGGTGGTTAATTGAAGATAAAAGTCCCATGGACTTTCCTGACTCAGCTGGCTTTGAATTCTCCAGATCTCAGATCTCAGCCTTTGGAGTAGGTAGGATTACAGGTGTGAGCCACCAGCACCCAGCTACTTTTTTATCCCCCAAGGCTGGCACTCTACCACTTGAGCCACACTTCTACTTCCAGCTTTTTGCTGGTTAACTGGAGATAAGATTCTCTTGGATTTATCTCCCTACGCTGCCTTCAAACTATGATCCTCCCTCAGATCTTAGCCTCCTGAATCACTAGGATCACAGGTGTGAGTCAGCTGTGCTGGCTTGTCTGTTTTAATTTTTTTTTTTTTTTTGGTCAGTTGTGGGGCCTGAACTCTGGGCCTGGGCGCTGTCCCTCAGCTCTTCAGCTCAAGGCTAGCACTGCACCATGTGAGCCACAGCACCACTTCCGACTTTTTCTGCTTATGTGGTGCTGAGGAATTGAACCCAGGGCCTCATGCATGTGAGGCAAGCACTCTACCACTGAGCCACCTTCCCAGCCCCGTCTGTTTTAATTTTTTTTTCCTTAAAGACAGGTTTGTTATGTTGCCCAAGTGGGCCCTCTACTCTTGGGCTCAAAGATCCTTTAGTTTCAGCCTCCTGAGAAGTTGTGATTGTGGGCAAAGAACTGGTTCAAAGGTTGTCTTGTTAGGCACATAACAGTCTCTCAGCTAATAAAAGTTGAAGAGCTCTTTTCTTGATCCACAGCTTTTTCCTAATGAAAATTTCCTTTATAAAAACAGGAGGTTTATAGAGCTACTCCGGTGTCTGCAGTTTCTCAAAATAACCAGCTCGAAATAATCAATATTAAAAAAAAGGGGATATTTTGGGGAAGTCTATTCTGGTTTCTTACAGTCATATTTTGGGTGGCATGTCCTGGGCTCCAGCAGTGGACCGGGGTGAGACCAGAGGCTCTATGACTTTCCCCAGCTCCTGCTGACAGTGGGTTCAAGGCAGTTTTTGAGCCCCCACGGGTGAAGTTAAAGTCCAAGCAAGGATGATGATAACACAGTCATTCTGTCAGCTTGCAGGCTTGTCACAGAGGGCATGGAGTAAGAAGCAGCCTGGTATGAGCTGTAGCAGGAGGCGTAGTTGGGAGGTGGTGGTATGAGGTTGTAGAACCAGGTCTCTCGGTCCTATCAGTAGGATTCTTCTAGCAGGTTGGGGTGATGTGATACCCAACTGATAGAAAGGCAACTAGGTTACCAGATGTCTTGACTCTGTGAACCATTTCTAAACTAGTGAGCACACAAATTGTGTCCTGGTTTCAGTGCCATCTCAATGCCATGCAGGAGTGCTGCCTGCATCCAGCATCTTACCTACATCAACAAATTAGTGTTGCCTAATTTGCATGTCCGTATCCAACATACAGCCAGCCAAGTCATTGGCTGGTGCAGAAGCAGCCTATGCACTAATTATAACTAGGATCTAGGTATTAGGTTCAGTTACTTTACATGTAGCCAATTACAGCAAAGGTATGAAGAACAACACTGCCAAGGGTACCAATCACAGGATGAGAATTCTCCATGGTAGAGTATTATAAGACCCCAGAGCTCCTAGACCTTCATGGCCCTGATCCTAGCACGGAGTATTGGTGTGATGACTCAGTACTAGCTCTGACAAAATCCTATAAGGGATTCTACCCAGAATGACAGCCTGAGCAGCTGCTGGCCAGAGGGAATAGCCATATTGTCTTAGTTGGAGTTTTCTCAGAAGGAAGCCTGAGATGAAGAAGCAGCAGCATAACACTGTGGGTGTTAGGGGGAAAAATCACTAAAGAAGGAATAGGATCAAGCCAGGGACCTCTGTGGGTGACTGTTAGGGTATGGCTCCCATCTCCCATTCATTTCTTAAAGTTTTATCTGGGCACTGGTAGTTCAGGCCTGTAATCCTAGCTACTCAGGAGGTTGAGATATGAGGCTCCTGTTTCAAAGCCATCCTGGGCAGGAAAGTCCAGGAGACTCTATTTCCAATAATCTACTCAGAAAAAGCCAGAAATTGGGGCGGTAGCTCAACGTAGTACAGTGCTGACTTTGAGCACAGAGAGGCTCAGGGACAGTGCTCAGGCCCTGAGTTTAAGCCCCAGGACTGGCAAAATAAATAAATAATAAATAAATAAATAGTTTTAACCCCCTAGGACTTCAGAATGTGACTACCTTGGGAGACAGCACCCTAAAAGAGGTGATTAAGATGAGATCATATGGGTGGGTCCTAATCTACTCTGACAGGTATTGCATAAGAAGAAAAGGACAGGCAAGACTGTGTGAGGAACACTGCAGGAAGACAACCATCTAAAGGCTCCAAGCAGGGGCCTCAGAACCTACCCTGCTGACACCTTGATCTTAGACTTCCAGCCACCAGGACTGTAGACAAATAATAGCTGCTATTTAAGCTCTCCCCACCATCCCATCTGTGTGGTACTTTGTCATGATAAACTGGGCAGGCTCGTGGAGCAGTAAAGACTCCCTTTGTCAAACAAAGGCCTCATGCCTGCAATACTAGCTGCTTAGGAGGCTGAGATGTGAGGATCATGGTTTCAAGCCAGTCTGGGCAGGAAAGTCCATGAGAACATTAGTCCATGAGTCCCATTAACCATCAAAAAGCTGTATGGAGGGCTGGAAAGGTGGCTCAGTGGTAGAGTGCTTGCCTTGTATGCATGAGGCCCTGGGTTCGATTCCTCAGCACCACATAAGCAGAAAAAGCGCGAAGTGGGCACTGTGGCTCAAATGGTAGAGCACTAGCCTTGAGCTGAAGCACTCAGGGACAGGGCCCAGGCCCAGAGTTCAGGCCCCACGACCGACAAAAAAAAAAAAAAAAAAAAAAAAAGTTGTATGGAAGTGAAACTGTGGCTCAAGTGGTAGAATTGATTCAAGTGAGTTAAAAGCTCAGGGACAACTCCCAGGCCCTGAGTTCAAGCCCCAGGACACATGTGCATGCACACATGCACACACTCAAACAAAAAAAAAACAGGCTTCCAGATGGTGGACCTGCAAGGCCATGAGGCTGGGCTGTTTACCCAACAGTGTCACTCACCAATTGGGGGCTGTTGGCGGGGGGAAGACATTAATTCCCATTCTTCTAGTTCATCTCAGGCACGCAAAGCAGGAGTTGGCAACCTGGTGCAGGTTGACTCCAAGTGAAGGAATGCTGGGGTGGGGGCTGCCATTTGGAAGCCAGACTTGAAAACACTAAGAAGTAAGAGGAAGAGGTTGTGGGAAGCAACCATCTTGACATCTACAACACAGATGTAGAACCCCCAAAAATGGGCTCTTAGAGACCTACATGAAGGCAGTGGACTTTTGCTTCTTCTCCGTAGAAACAGGCATGTGTATTTACAAGATGCTTGAGTTTAGATAGAGTATAGACTGTGCATATGTATGCCAATCCTGGAGCTTGAACTAAGGGCCTGGGTACTATGCGTAAGTTTTTTTACTCAAGACTAGTGTTCTACCACCTGAGCCACATCTCTATTTCTGGCTTTTTGGTGGTTAATTGACAATATGAGTTATCTCACAAACTTTTCTGTCCATGCTGGCTTTGAACTATGATCCTCAGCTCTCAGTCTTTTGAGTAGCTATGGTTGTAAGCATGAGTTACTGGTGCCATTTTGCATGCTTGGACCAATTTGTATTTCTCACTTTTCTAATTTAGATATATATTTTTTGCTGGTCTTGGGGCTTGAACTCAGAGCCTGGGCACTGTCTCCAAGCTTCTCTTGCTCAAGGTTAGCACTCTATCACTTGAGCCACAGCACCACTTGTGCCTTTTTCTGTTTACATGGTACTGAGGAATTGAACCCAAGGCTTCATGCATGCTAGACAAGCACTCTACCACTAAACCACATTCCCAGCCCTGGCTATTTTTTTTTAACTTGCAGAAAGGCTGGGGTCACACTCAAAGCAGTATGTTAATACCTGAAATATTTGCCCCTTGTGTGCTAGACTTATATACTCTAGCTAAATCTGCTTTATCATTAGCCACGAGTACTCATGCCAATTGAAATTTGACTATTGGTTTTTAATTTTGGTGCTATTTTTCAAGCTGATGGCTCTTCTGGCTGACAGCGAATTACCCAGGGTGCAAATTAAATACAATAGAATTGCTAATCAGGCCATTAGACTACGTAGACAGGAGGAAATCTACAAGTTGCCAGACTTGGGTGGGCTTTCTCCTTGCCTTTGTGTGACTTTGAATGAGCCTGTAGATGAGACTAAGGCAAATATTGAAAACAGACTCATGGAGCTGCTGGTGGCAGTGGTACATATCTCTAATCCCAGCTACTTGGAGATGGAGATGACAGGATATTAGTTCAAAGCCAGCTAGGATAGAAACGTTTATGACACTATTTCAAAACACAAGCTGTTAGCTGGGTATCAGTGGCTCACGCCTGTCATCATAGTTACTCAGAAGGCTGAGATCTGAGGATTGTGGTTCAAAGCTAGCCTGGGCAGGAAAGTCTATGAGACTCTCATCTCCAATTAACTACCCCCCCAAAACCAGAAGTGAGGCTGTGGCTCAAATGCTAGAGCACTAGTCTTGAGCAAAAAAAAGCTCAGGGATAGTGCTCAGACCCTGAGTTTAAGAATCAAGATCAGCACCAAAAAAGCAAATAAAACAACACAAACCAAAAAAAAAACCTCCACAAGCTGGACTTAGTGGTTCATGCCTGAATCCTAGCAACATGGGAAGTGAAGGCAGAATGATGTAGTACAAGGTTATACTTCCAAAAATATGACTTTATCTAAAAATAACATAAAGCCAAAAAGGGCTAGAGTATAGAGTACCTACATAACAAGCACAAGACTGTGAGTTCAAACCCTAGTCCTGCCAAAACAAGTAACAACAACAACAAAACCCTCTTGATGCCAGCAGGGGGATTGAATAGGGGCTGCAAAGCCTATTCTGGTTTGGCTGGTTCTTCTCTGAAAAAAAAAAAAAATCTCTGTATCCCTGCAGATTGCATTCTAGTGTTTTGTACACTCTTCTCATGTGAGGAAGTATCAGTTTTTTAAATTTTATTTTGAGACAGAGTCTCACTATGTAGCTCAGTCTCCTGCCTCCACTTTCTGAGTGCTAGAATTACAAGCATGCACTACCATTCCCATACTAAGTGTTGAGATTTAATTCTCCACCTTCAGGTCCACAAGGAAGGCACCAACTATCTGGTGTAATGAAGAATGCTTTCAAATTTCTAAATTTAGAGAGAAGGTGATAAAGCATTAGCGGCTTTTCCTCTTGTGTCTAATTCTGAGCAAAGATAGAAATGACAGCTGTTGAAGACTCCATGTCACACATTCAGTTGCCGTTTCTTTGTGGATTAAAAAAATCAAACAGTTTATAATCTCCACAAGACTGATTGAGAGGAAATAGACTCTGGAGCCCCTTCTTAGGGGGCATGATGCTTGATGCTAAAGGATGGTTTGGAAATAGGGAAGTATTCAGCCTTCAGAGATGATGGCCTATATATGGTTTCCAAAAGGAAGAATCCGGCCAGGATGCTGTATGGTAATGCTGTCTGAGGAGAGGCTGTGTTACATCTCATTTGCAGTGAGGAAGTACGATGTCTGAATCAGCCCCAGGGTAGATTTTTTTTTCTTGTCAGTCATGGGGCTTGAACTCTGGGCCTGAGTGCTGTCCCTCAGCTCTTCAGCTCAAGGCGAGTACTCTACCACTTGAGCTACAGCACCACTTCCGGTTTTCTGGTGGTTTATTGGATATAAGAGTTTCATGGACTTTCCTGACCCTGCTGGCAGGGGCAGGAACCCTGATCTTCAGATCTCAGCCTCCTGAGTAGCTAGGATTACTGGCACCAGCTTAGATTTTTTTTTTTTGCCAGTCCTGGACTGGCAAACTCAGGGCTTGGGCGCTGTTCCTGAGCTTCTTTTACTCAAAGTTGGTACTCTACTGTTTGAGCCACAGTACTACTCCCAGTTGTCTCTGAATAGTTTATTGGAGATAGAGTCTCAGGGACTTCCTTGCCGAGGCTGGCTTTGAACTGCAGTCCTCAGATGTCAACCTTGTAAGTAGCTAGGATTACAAACAAGAGCCATCTGTGCCTGGTGTAGATATTGCTTATTACAGGAACAAAGGTTGGAGTTAAACAATTATTCCACAGTCATAAGCCACTGAGTATCTTCCATCTTGCTGTTCTCTGTAATATAAAGACAAAATTTCAGGGGCTGGGAAGGTGGCTCAGTGGTAGAGCACTTGCCTTGCATGCCAGAGGCCCTGGGTTCAATTCCTCAGCACCACATAAGCAAAAAGAAAAAAGCCGGAAGTGGCGCTGTGGCTCAAGTGGTAGAGCGCTAGCCTTGAGCTGAAGAGCTGAGGGACAGCGCCCAGGCCCAGAGTTTAGGCCCCATGACCGGACCCCCCGCCTCCCCAAAAATGGGGCAATGTCATTCTTTCTGATGGAGGCATAGAATTCCATTATATATATACCACATTTTCTTGATCCATTCATCTACTGAGGGGCATCTGAGTTGGTTCCATATCTTAGCTATGGTGAATAATGCTGTGATAAACATAGTTGTGCTGGTAGCTTTAGTATGGCCTTGTTTGTGATTGTTTGGGGAAACGCCTAAAAGTGGGATTGCTGGGTATAGGGGAGCTCTATGTGGAGTCTTTTGAGGAACCTCCATACTGCTTTCCAAAGTGGTTGAATAAGTTTACATTCCCACCAACAATGTAGTAGAGTTCCTTTTTGGCCACATCCCCTCCAGCATCTGTTGTTGTTAGAGTTCTTTCTTTCTTGGGTTTTTTTTTTTTTTTTGGTCCAGTCGTGGGGCCTGAACTCTGGGCCTGGGCGCTGTCCCTCAGCTCTTCAGCTCAAAGCTAGCGTTCTACCACTTGAACCACAGCACCACTTCTGGCTTTTTTTTTCTGCTTATGTGGTGCTGAGGAATCGAACCCAGGGCCTCAAGCATGCAAGGCAAGCGCTCTACCACTGAGCCACCTTCCCAGCCCTAGATGTCTTGATTCTAGCCATTCTAATTGGGGTGAGGTGGAATCTCAATGTTGTTTTGATTTGCATTTCTTTTATGGCTAGAGAAGTTGAACATTTCTTCATATGTCTATTGGCCATATAACCTGATTCTAAGCAAAATGACCCCAAGATAGGGACACAAGAGATTTTATCTTTCTTGTTGTTCTTTTTATTTTTTTATTTTTTTATTTTTTATTATTTATTTATTCATTTATTTTGGGTCTGGTTGTGGGGCCTGAACTCTGGGCCTGGGCACTGTCCCTCAGCTCTTCAGCTCAAGGCTAGCGTTCTACCACTTGAGCCACAGCGCCACTTCCGGCTTTTTTTCTTTTTGCTTATGTGGTGCTGAGGAATGGAACCCAGGGCCTCACACATGCAAGGCAAGCGCTCTACCACTGAGTCACCTTCCCAGCCCTTGTAGTTCTTTTTAATGCTTATATTGTACTTTGTGATTTTTTTTTATTTCTTCGTATATTTTTCCACCATGGTATAACCCCTGTGTTCACTGTATTTGATTTTGGTGCCCTGCGTCTTGCATATACATTTTTTTTTCTAATTTGAGGAGGGATGGGAAAATGCTGAAATAAGGATACAGGATGACCCATTGTAACAATGAGATGTACAAGACACTATGTTGAAAATGAACTTTACAACTTTGTGGTTGGGGGAGGGAGGGAGGAGTTGGGGAGGTGGGGAGGAAAGGGATGGTAGGGGAAAAACAAAGGAGGGGGTAACAATGCTGGATAGGAAATGTACTCATTACCTTACTCATGTAACTGTAACCCCTCTCTATACAGCATCTTTACAATAAAAAATATATTCAAAAAAGAAACAATTTCAAGGCAGGTACTGGTGGTCCATGTCTGTAATCCTAACTACTCAGGAGGCTGAGATCTGGTGATCACAGTTCAAAGCCAGCCCGGGTAAGAAAGTCTGTTTAAGGATACAGCTGGACCTGTTGCAACAATGAGAAGTACAAGGTCATGTCGAAAAGGAGCTTTACAACGTTGGTGCCGGGGGTGGGGGGGGGGAGGGGGGAAGATTGGGTGGTGGGGAGGTAGGGGGGAGGTAGGGAAGGGATGTGAAGGGTTAACCAGGGAGGAGGCTGCAATGCTTGATAAGAAATGTATGCATTATCCTGCCCATGTAATTGCAACCCCTCTGTACAGTATGTTCACAAAAAAAATTAAATTAAATTAAAAAAAAAAAAGCAAGTCTGTGAGATTCTGATCTCCAATTAACCACTCAAAAACCAGAAGTGGCACTGTAGTTCCAAGTGGTAGAGATCTAGCCTTGAGTAGAAGAACTCAGGGACAGTGCCCAGGCCCTGAGTTCAAGCCCCACAACTGATTTAAAAAAAAAAAAAAGAAAGAAAATGAAAACTATTTCAAGGAGTAAAGATTTACTTTCCCCTCATGGTTTCAGAGGTTTTAGTTCATGATCTCTTAGCTCTGTTGTTCCTGGACCATGCTGAGATAGCAGATCATGGCCAGGAGCAGGCAGAAGAGCAGCTGACCTCATGGAAGCCAGGAAGCAGAGAAAGAATAACAAGAAGGGGCTGAGGCTGAAATAAGCCCTTGAAAAGCACATCCCCACTTCCTCCAACTAGGCTCTACCTTCCACAGTTCCACCACTTCCCCAAAGTAATCACCTAGGCACATTGCCAAATAAGAGCAACCATTATACCTTCATCATCTTCAACAATGACCTCTGCCTTGGGTAAACAGATAAAAATACAGAACACCATTTGAAAGGGGATTTCAGATTTTTTTTTGCCAGTCCTGGGGCTTGAACTCAGGACCCGGGCACTGTTCCTGAGCCTCTTTGTGGTTAAGTCTAGCAATCTACTATTTGAGCCACAGTGCCACTCACTGCTTTTTTCTGAGTAGTTTATTGAAGATAAGAGTCTCACAGACTTTTCTGCCTGGGCTGGCTTTGAACCAAGATCCTCAGATCTTAGCCTCCCAAATAGCCAGGATTAAAGGTATGAGCTACTAGTGTCCAGCTCAGATAATTTTTTTGGTGTAACTACCTCATCCTTCAAGATAGCTGCTGGTATAGCAGGCTTTTAGGCTACACTTCAGGAAGCCAGAAGGAAGAGGCTTGAAGCAGGGCCTTTCTTTCTTAAGAAGGGCCTCTCTTCCTGCATGGGAGATAGGGATGAGGCTCAGTGATAGAGTGCTTACCCTGTATACATGAAGCTCTGGGTTTAATTCTCAGGACTGCAAAAAAACCCAAAATAATACCAACACACCTCATAGAATCACATCCCAAACTTTTTGTTCACCTCACTTCACATTGGTCACACGGAGCTTTTGGGAAGGATGGCTTGTATTTTGAGCAGCATAACCCCTGCTAACTATCAGAGCTTTTATCAGAGGTCAACTGAGTCTCTGCCACAGATGGATTGCATGTGTAAGTGTGCGTGTGTGTGTGTGTGTGTGTGTGTGTGCGCGCGCACACACACGTACTAGGTCTTGAACTCAGGGCCTAGGAGCAATCCCTTAGCTTTTTCACTCAATCCTAGCACTCTACCACTTGAGCCACAGCTCCACTTCCAGCTTCTCTTGGTTATTCATTGGAGATAAGAGTCTCATGGACTTTTCTGCCTGGACAGGCTTTGCACTGTGATCCTCAGAATTCACCATCCCGAGTAGCTAGGATTACAGTGTCAGCCACTGGTGCTTGGCCACAGAGTGGCTTTCTAGTCTTGGTGCCTAATCATCCTTTTTGCTGCCTTTTTGTTAGGTTCCTGAAATAGTAGCGAAGATAGTTCCACACTGACCCCTTTGGGTCTCTGGCATGCCTTTTTCTCTGGCTTCTCTGTGCTCTGGATGGGTTGCTGACAGGCTAAACCTGTGACATTCATCAGAAGCCTACCCTCAGGCTACTGGAGCTCCTGGGAATTCAGATGGCCCTTAGCCAGTGACTCACTGGGCAGGAACCTGCAAGCCCAGCTCTCTCAGCTGGGGTCAGGAGGAGCAATCAAGTGTCATTTACACTCCAGCGATCCTCTGCAAGGCTGGGCAGAGCCTCCCTTGACTGTGTGTGCCTTTGCTTACCTTCTTCCTTCCCTGTGCTCTTTTCCCTCCCCAGCCTCATCTTTCCCAGCAGCACACACATCCTTGTGTCAGTATCTCAGTGGTCAAAGACAAGGGCAAACCTTGGAAAACATAAAGAGGTGGGCTAGCACTTTGGAAGACAGAGCTGTGCTGTGGTTTCCAGTGTGTGATCAAGAGGCCATTGTGACTTGAAAAGCCCTTGAGCTTGGGTTATGTCATACCTCACCTTACCAGCAAATTCTGAGCTGTGATAAGGTGTGCTGAGTTGACATTTAGTATTTCTTTCAGTCTTCTCCAAGCTGTCTGTTTTCTTAGGGAATGTGTATTCGTTGGAGTTTGGTCAAGAAAATAGATGATACTCGAACTTTCTAATATTAAGAGATTTAAGGACTTGGGAGAAGAGTAGCTCACTAGTAGAGCATGTGCCCAGCATGCAGGCAGCCAACATGGACCAAACAAAGAATAAAGAAAAGATTTAAAACATGAAGGAGGCGAGGTGATAGTGGTTCATGTCTGCAATCCTAGTTATTCAAGAGGCCGAGATCTGAGGATCAAGAGTTGAAGCCAGCCCAGACAGACAAATCCAAGAGATTCTGATCTCCAATTATCCAGCCAAAAAAAAAAAAAAGCCCAAAGTGGAGATATGATTCAAGTGGGAGATCTCCAGCCTTGAGTGGTGATAAATCTAAGCAAGAGCTCAAAGGCCTGAGTTCAGGTCCTATAACTGGCACAAGAAAAAGAAGAAATAAAATGTGAGGTAGGTACAGTGGACCCCCCCTATTTTCTGGGGACAAGCTCCAAGACTTCCACTGCTTACCTGAAATTGCAAATAGTACTAAACCCTCTATAAATTGTGTTTTCTCCTATACACACAGTGTGGCTGCACTGGATAAATGGGACATGTGTGGCGGTAACATCCTAGTTGGGACATAATGAGATGGCACAAGTTATCTCTATGTAGTTGTTTATCTCTGGAATTTTCTATCTAATAGGTTGGACCCTATTTCACCATGGATGGGACAGGGGATCAGTGTTCCCTTATAAAAGAGCAGAGCCAGGTGCCAATAGCTCCCACCTGGAATCCTATCTACTCAGGGATCTGAGATCTGAGTTCACAGTTTGAAGCCAACTTGGGCAGCCTGTAAGACTCTAATCTCCAATTAATCATCAAAAAGCCAGAAGTGGAGTTGTGGCCCAAGTGGTAGAGCACTAGCCTTGAGCAGGGACAGTGCTCATGCTCTGAGTTCAAGCCCCAGGACTGGTACACACACACACACACACACACACACACACACACACACACACACACACACACACACACACACACACACACACACACACACACACACACACACACACACACACACACACACACACACACACACACACACAGCGCAAAACTAGGGGAAGTCTGCAATGTGTGGGAGAGAGAAAATGTGTGCCAGACATGCTTCTTTCAGGCATGGATTATAGTGCTGTTGATCTTGAGTTCAGACCAAACAAGATTCATCATATAAGATTGCCTTTAAACCAAAACACAGATAAAATAAGGCTATATATTCATAGGTCTACTTGTAGGAACCTAACCCTGTATTTCTACTAGGAGCAATGCGCATTCACTTATTCAGTACTTGTGGTAATGATTGTGAATAATGAGAGCCAACTATACTTGTCTTTGTTAGAACTTTAACTCATTTGGAGAGGAACGCTGGAGAATGTAGTTCTCATGCTTCCAGATTCTGTAATACATGGGAGAGCATAGAAATAACCTAGCACACTATGTTAGATCGTTTAATGCTTTAAATAATTTTTATTTTATGTATGCATGTATGTATGAATTTATTTATTTGTTTATTTAGTGCTGGTGCTTTAAACAAATTTTAAATGGTTATGCTAGGATTTATAATATACATCTTAAAATAATCTGTGTGCCTTCAAATAATATTATCATCAGGAGCTGGTGGCTCACGCCTGTAATCTTAGCTACTCAGGAGGCTGAGATCTGAGGATCACAGTTCAGAGCCAGCCCAGGCAGGAAAAGCTGTGAAACTCTTATGTCCAATAAACCACCAGAAAACCGGAAGTGGTGCTGTAGCTCAAGTGGTAGAGTGCTCGCCTTGAGCTGAAGAGCTGAGGGACAGCACTCAGGCCCAGAGTTCAAGCCCCACAACCAACCCCCCAAAATTAATATTATCATTTCACATGTTGTATAAAGAGTATGTAAAAAAAAGTATACTCTGAAGCTGGACACCGGTAGCTCATGCCTGTAATCCTAGCTACTCAGGAGGCTAAGATGTGAGGATCATGGTTCAAAGCCAGCTTGGGCAGGAAAGTCTATGAAACTCTTATCTCCAATTAACCATCCCCAAATCTGGATGTGGAGCTGTGGCTCAAGTGGTAGAACACTAGCCTTGAGTAAAAAAGTGTTGGGACATGTCTAGGCCCTGAGTTCAAGTGTCAGGATTGGCAAAAATAAAAGTTTATCCCAAGTTTCTCATTCCCACCCTACACTTTACATTTGCATAAAATTCCTTCTACTGGTCTCTACCTCCTAAAGGTTCTGCCACTTCTCAATAGTGCCATAAGCTGACAACTATTTTTTGCCAGTCCTGGGACTTGAACTCAGGGCCTGGGCACTGTCCCTGACCTTTCTTTTGCTCAAAGCTAGCACTCTACTTACTATTTGAGCCACTTGTGGCTTTTTCTGTTTATGTGGTACTGAGGAATCAAACCCAGGGCTTCATGCATGCTAGGTTAGCACTCTATCACTAAGCTATTGGCAACTAGTGCTTTAACACATGGTTTTGGGGGACATTTTAAATCCAAACCACAACAAAGGCTTTCTTTGTATGCCAATCGTAAAGTTAATCCATGTATTTGCACTTGTCAGGCCGTATTTTTTTCTTTTTGTTTTTGGTGCCAGTCCTGAGGCTTGAACTCAGGCCCTGGATGCTGTCCCTCAGCTTTTTTGCTCAAGTCTGGTTCTCTATCACTTGAGCCACAGTTCTAATTCTAGCTTTTTTGGGGGTGACTTATTGAAGATAAGAGTCTTACACAGTTTTCTCGGGCTGGCTTTGAATCATGATCCTCAGATCTCAGTCTTCTGAGTAGCTAGAATTACAGGTGTGAGCCGCCAATGCCTGGTTTGTCAGGCAGTTTTCTGATAGTCTGTCTCCTTCATCTACTCAGTACACCTCTTCTCTCATCCTATAGCTTCCCAGTACTTACCATTTATGTGCTCAGCAGCCTAGAGCAGGCTAAGAGTGCCAGGGACTCAATAACTCCTGAGATCAGATCTCAATCATCGGCTGATAGAAAATGATATACAAATCCCCCAGCTCCTTCACCCTTTCAGCAGATAAAGATAAAGCCTGAGCTCTACTCCATGGCTCAATTTCTCCACGGGAATTTTTCCCAGTTGCCCAGACTGGTGACAAGTAAAGCTTACCCTTTACTGACTGAATTCCCTTTCTTGTTACATTTCCTCAACAACTCTCCTTACAACTCCCAAATCAATCATGAGCTAGCATTTGACTTCTGGGAGAATCCAAACCATGATGATATCTATCTTTCCACAGTACCTAGTTTAATTCACAGCACAAAATAAGTTCACAATACAAATGTGTCCATTGGCTTCCTGGCCAATTGTGTTTGTCTACTTGACTAAATAATAGGATTAATGAATGGTTGAAACAATGGCTATTTTGATATTATCCCTGATCACTAGGTTCCCCTTTAGGGAAGTTCCAGTTGTTCATCAATGGGGTATACTATCAGCTCTTACGGAGCTACCAATTAACCACCAAAAATACTGGAAGTGGAGCTGTGTGGCTCAAGTGATAGAGCACTAGCATTGAGTGAAAAGAGCTCAGGGACAACCAGGTCCTGAGTTCAAGCCTCAGGACCAGCACATGCACCCCCACCCCCCCACCCCCCCCCACCCCCATATGCACGTGCGCGTGCACATACACACACACACACACACACACACACACACACACACACACACACACACACACAGAAACTTGTAATGGTCTGACCATTTCGACCTAACAGAACCTACTCATGGAGAACTGACAGACAGACAGACAGACAGACAGACAGATAGATAAGCCTCATTCCAGAGCTCTCTGCTGGGATGACTCAGGCTTTGTAAGGGCCTGGTCTGTATCACAATTTGGCTTCATTCCTCAAAATCAGATCTTACTCCACTTCTTTTCATAGGACTTAATACCTAATAAAGTACTTTACCTTTCCAAAGCTGTTCTATCATCTGCCTATGGAGAACTCAACCTGTTATGCCATTTTTTCCCATAGTGTTTTAGGACTCTCTAGAAAAACAAAAGCAATAGCAAATATATTTGTATTCATTATAGGAACTGGAGTTATGAAGGCTGAGAAACTCCATAACCTGCCATCTGCATGCTAGAGACCCTCTGAAAAATCCAAGTCCAAGTCCAAAGGCTCAAAAAGTGAGAGCAGTGAGGCCCAAGCACAGGAGAAGATGGATGTTCAAACTCAAGGTGAAAGAGAGCAATAGGCTTTGCCTCTGCTTTTTGTTCTATTCAGGCCCTCAATGGATTGTATGTCTGCTTATATTAGAGAAGGCTAGCTGGTTTCTTTAGTTCAGCAATTCAAACACTCTCTTAAAAAACAAAACAACACCCAGATTCATCTAAAAATAATGTATTATCAGCTATCTGGGTATCCCTTAGCTCAGTCAAGTTGACACATTTAACGTTCAGACATAGATTCCATGCTCCATTTTCCTAGTTTGTTGTCATCCCCACAGACATTCTGCTTTACTTACTCTACTCCATTGTTCACTTTGTAATCTACAGAGAATTTCCCTATAGGATAAAAACGTTTGTCCTCACCATAGTCCTGCAAGGGGACTGGGGTTTAAGAAAATAGAGTTTTGCCCCCCCAATGCCCACAGCTTCTATGTGGAAACTGGATCTCAGAGGCATTAGCAAATACAAGAATGTCAGCAGATGACCTCTCTTCCTCCCAGTGGACCTTGGGGGTGGGGTATGGGCTCCATTTCTGTTTTTGGAATGTCTTAGGTATTTGCCTTGCAGATGAAAGTGAATCACTTATCTCCTTACTTTGAGTTTAATTGCTAAAGATCTCTTTCAAATCTTCCCTGAGGTAAGAAATGGCCCCCTCTCCAGTCCCTTCAGCTGAATATCTATCTACTATTCATTCAAGAATTCAAGAGTTATCGATATAGGTGAAATAGTTGTGGGGGATGAGAACTTCTTTGGGTGAAGCCCCCCTTTCACCGCCCCCCCCCGCCCACTGCTTGTGGGCATAAAATAAGAATAGGGAATTGGAGATGATTTTGAAGTATGAGAGTGCCAGCAATCTCTCCTTCTGTTGAGGGCTGCCTGATGAAAACAGGGTAAGGAAGAATTTCCATTTTGAGTATCAGCATCTTTTTTTTTCAGTTGACACAAGGGAGATCCCTTGTGGAAGTCAGATGGTGGCTTTTCACCCAGATGTTCCAGATTCAGGCTACCCATTGGATGTCCATCTGAGAAAGCCTGAGGGGGTGGAGCTTCATCCTCACACTGGGACAAGGAAGCTGGACTTCCTAACTCTCCCCACCCAACGCTCTTTAGCTAACTCTGTCCTGCCATGAGGAGATCCACATCCGTAGACCTTTCCAGCAATCCTCCTAAAGCTGCTGTCATAGCCTAAAGGCGAGCTGCCAAAGAAGTTACAAGCTTTGAAAAGGAAAGCATGCTGAAACAAGAAGGTGGTCCAACACCCCCCTCAAAAAAAAAAAAACACAGTACCAAGGCATCTAGAGGAATCTCAGGACAATACTGACAACCACAACAATGGTTCTTTTTCATATTTAATTTTTAATTGTTATTATAAAGGTAATGTACAAAGGGGTTATAGTTACATAAATCAGGTAATGAATACATTTCTTTTTGGTCAATGTCATCCCTTCCCTTGCTCTCTCCCAGTTTTTCCCTCCCATCCCATCCACAAGTTGTGGTTTATTTTCAACATAGTGTCTAGTGAGCACCATGGCTGCATTTGTTCACCCTTTGTCCTTCCCTCCCTCCTTCCCTCCCAGCTCTCTCCCTCTCTTCCTTCCTTCCTTCCTTCCTTCCTCTTTCTTTCTTTCTTTCTTTCTTTCTATCTATCTATCTATCTATCTTTCTTTCTTTCTTTCTTTCTTTCTTTCTTTCTTTCTCTTTCTTTCTTTCTTTCTCTCTTTCTTTCTTTCTCTTTCTTTCTTTCTCTCTTTCTTTCTTTCTCTTTCTTTCTTTCTTTTTTCCTTCCTTCCTTTCTTTCTTTCTTTCTTTCTTTCTTTCTTTCTTTCTTTCTTTCTTTCTTTCTTTCTTTCTTTCTTTCTTTCTTTCTTTCTTTCTTTCTTTCTTTCTTTTCTTTCTTGCTAGTCCTGGGGCTTGAACTGAGAGCCTGGGCACTGTCCCTGAGCTTCTTTTGCTCAAGGCTAGCACTCTACCACTTGAGCTACAGCACCACTTCTGGCTCTTTCTGAATTTATTAGAAATAAGAATTTTATGGACTTTCCTTCCTGGGCTGGCTTCAAACCATGATCCTCAGATCTCAGCCTCCTGAGTAGCCATTGGCACTGGGCTGTCCCTCCCTGTCCCTCCCTTTCTGTGCCCCCCTTACCCTCCCAAAGACAGACAAATGAGCAAACAAGACAAAAAGAAAAGAGAAGGAAAACAGGAACAAAGGAAAAAATACCCTCTTGTTTCCATTTCCTGGAGTCCATTTCCATAAATATTATTTTACATGATCAGATACACATAGGCATTGGCTTTCGTGTTCCTCTCCTAAGAGTATCCTCCTTTGGCCTCACTGTGTGGATACCTAGAGTCCTGTATAATTTATCATGTCTCTGTATATTTGAGATCTAGCTTCTACATACGAGAGAAAACATGCACTGTTTGTTTCTCTGAGCTTGGCTTACCTCACTTAACATGATTTACAGCAATGCTTCTTCGTACAGAATGAGAAATTATGAAGCTAAACTGGCCTCTTTGCTCCTTCGAGTGTGGGATGCCTGTTCCTCTTAGCCTCTCTGGCTCTAGTTAACATCCTCTTCCCTCTTCTGGGAGTTCCTGTGTGTGTGTGTGTGTGTGTGTGTGTGTGAGAGAGAGAGAGAGAGAGAGAGAGAGAGAGAGAGAGAGAGAGAGAGAGACAGACAGACAGACAGACAGACAGACAGACAGACAGACAGACAGACAGACAGACAGACAGAGACAGAGAGACAGACAGAGAGAGAGAGAGAGAGAGAAACTATGTCCTTATCCAGCCCTAGCAATGGACACAAGCTGGTATGTAGTAAATCAGAATAGTAGTTGCCAAAAGGATGGAAGAGAGAATGGTTTGTTCAACCAGAGTATAACTGGTGAATGCAAAAGGCCATGATTGAATCCAGCCAGCTTTTCCCTGGCCGGCTGGGTAGCAACCCTCTGGAACCTGGGGCAGTTCTGTAGCCTGTCTATTATTTGCTGGCCCCTTCCCTTCAAATGAGTGATGCTTCCTGGGGATGTTCAGTTGCTGCAGCTGGAATGGTCCAGGGCAGAGCTCTTGAGCACTTGCAATTCCCTTTGATTTTTTGCATCTTATTTGGAGATCTCACTATTAACTCTTCATCAGAAACAAGAGGGCCCCAAGGACTGACTCCCATTAATTAAAAATCACATAAAATTGATATTTAAAAAAACCTAGGGAGTTATCACCAATTTACAAGGAGAAATCTAGTTGCATTAATTTACTGCATAAGTATTTACTGAGTGCTGACCTAAGCCAAGTAGGTCTTGCATAACCCTAATGTTCTTTCTAGAAGGTAATAAATCCTCCTGTGTCTGGCAGGAGACAAAATCCACACCAATTATTTATTTTATTTTATTTTATTTGTGTGCAGGTCCTGGGGCTTGAACTCAGGGCCTAGCCACTGTCCCTGAGCATGTACAAGGCTAGCACTCTACCACTTGAGTCACAATCCACTTCCAGTTTTTTTTTTTTTTGGGGGGGGTAGTCTATTGGAGATATAAGATTCTTTCAGATTCTTACCTGGTCTGGCTTTGAATCACCATCCTCAAGTTTCAGCCTCCTGCATAGCTAGGACTACAGTCATGAGCCACTGGTGCCCAGCCACTGGTGCCCAGTTAACAGAGAGAATTCAATAAGGAATTATTAATTAGCCACTGAAGAACCGAAAAAGCAAAAAGCAAGCTAGAATGTATTATGGTCATAACCATTTCAGGAAGTAGCTACCAACCCTGGGGAAAAAGGGAATTAACAAAACCTAGATATAGCCAGGTGCTGGTAGCTCACTCTTGTAATCCTGGTTACTCAGGAAGCTGGCATCTGAGTACCATGATTCAAAGCCAGCCTGGGAAGAAAAATATGGAAGATTCTTATCTCCAATTAATCACTGAAAACTGGAAGTGGTGCTGTGGCTCAAGTGGTATAGTGCTAGCCTTGAGTAAAAGAGCTCAGGGACAGCGCCCAGGCCCCAAGTTCAAGGTTGGAGGAAGGGGTACATGAGGCTGAACCCCAGAACCTGAGGAAGGCGCACCTGTTGCTGTTTTTGAGGTGACAGACTTCTGAGAAGGAGGTGCTGACCAGACTGTGTATCTCAGGCAGGAAGTGATGAGTCGGGTCCTGACAGGGTTGGAAAAACTGCAAAAGGTTTTCAGCTACTTCTGAAAGAAAGTTGACCAGGAGAGCATGAGACCATGGGGCAGGACCCATGAAGGACCCAGAAGTTAACCAGGAGACACTCCAAGAAGCCTGCACAAGCTCCAAGTTAAAAAACAGCCTGTGTCTAGAATCTGCTATGGACAGAGCCTAACAAGGAGCCATAGGAAATTAAGGACTGAGAGAAAATCCTTAGTAATGGATATATGTGCTACGAATCTTGAGGAAAGTTAGCAATCCCCTCTGTCATAACATATCAACAGGTCATACCTCAGGGCTTGAATTCTGTGAAGTTTATTAGATAAGCATTCACTGGCCCAAAATTGTTCATTGCAACCTATTGAGAAGGATCTAGGAAGGCCTAAGTTCTCAGCTAACCTGCAAAGTAGGTGCTCAGCCTTCTAGAAACGTAGGGACTCAGAAATCTTGCAAAAGGAACGGCTGACTCAAGCCTTGGCCTCAGATGCTGTCTCTAAGAGCAGGGCCTTGCTAGATTTTATTAAGTTCTTTTTGTGCCACTTCTAGGACTTGAACTCTGGGCCTGGGCATTATTCTTAAGCTTTTGTGCTCAAGGTTAGAGTGCTACCACTTGAGCCACAATTCCTCTCCCAGCTTTTTGGCAGTTAATCAGAGATAAAAGTCTCATGGAGGGGGCTGGGAAGATGGCTCAGTGGTAGAGTGCTTGCCTCCCATGCATGAGGCCCTGGGTTCGATTCTCCAGCACCACATAAGTGAAAAAAGCCAGAAGTGGCGCTGTGGCTCAAGTGGTACAGCACTAGCCTTGAGCTGAAGAGCTGAGGGACAGCGCTCAGGCCGAGTTCAGGCCCCATGACTAACAACAACAACAACAAAAATCCCATTAAAAAGTCTCATGGACTTTCTTTTCTGGGCTGGCTTTGAACCAAGATCTTCAGATCTCAGCATCCTGAGTAGTTAGGATTATACGTATGAGCCACCAGCGCCCAGCTCTAAGTTCTTTTTTCTTGCTGTTGGTAGTGTTCATAGGGCTTGAACTCTGAGCCTGGGCACTGTCCCTCAGCTCTTCAGCTCAGGCAAGTGCTCTACCACTTGGACCACAGCACTACTTCTGGTTTTCTGGTGGTTAATTGGAGATTAGAGTCTCATGGACTTTCCTGTATGGGCTGGCTTTGAACGGAGATCCTGAGATCTCAACCTCCTGAGTAGCTAGGATTACAGGTGTGAGCCACTGGCACTTGGCCAGCTTTAAGTTTTTGAAGGTGAAGAGTATTTCGAGCATATTCAAAGGGACCCAGAGATTCTGAGTACCTTTAATTTCTCCAACAAGAGTCTATTTCTGAACCGGGCGCTGGTGGCTCACGCCTGTAATCCTAGTACTCAGGAGGCTGAGATCTGAGGATTGAGGTTCAAAGCGAGCCCAGGCAGGAAAATCTGTGAGACTTATCTCCAATTAACTACCAGAAAACCAGAAGTGGCTCTTGGCTCAAGTGGTAGAGTGCTCGCCTTGAGCTGAAGAGCTGAGGGACAGTGCCCAGGCCCAGAGTTCAAGCCCCACAACAACAAAAAAAAATCTATTTCTAACATTCATCATGCTAATTAACAAGTCACCAAGTTCATTGATGGAAACCCAGTTTTGACTTTCACTTTGCTAATTAGCAAAACCTCAGTCATTGATAAAGTCTTTGTGATCTTGCATTTTGGATGCAGCCTTTTGACACAAAGCCAGCCAACAAGTTGTAGAGGGAATTTTTCCTTATCTATTTTTTGGGGGTCTGAGACCAGGACTCAGACTTAGTATCTGATGCTTTACACTCATTGGCAAGTGCCCTACCAGTTGAGTCATGCCTCCAACCCCAGAGTTTATTATTATTTATTATTATTATTATTGGTGCTGGTCCTGGGGCTTGAGCTTAGGACCTAGGTTCTATCCCTTAGTTTATTCACTCAAGGCCAGCATTCTACTACTTGAACTACATCTCTCCTTCCAGTATTTTGCTGGTTAATTGGAAATCAGAGTCCATGGATTTTCCTGCTCAGGCTGGCTTTGAGCTTCAATCCTCAGATCTCAGCCTCCCTGAGTAGTTAGGATTACAGACATGAGCCACTAGTGTACAGTGAGGTCTCTGAAGGTTGGGAGGTACACTTGTGCAGTAATTATTGCAGGTGGATCTGACAGAGCCTTGGGATAAACCTGCACTTTGTATGCAGAGTGACTTAGGCTAGGCCCAGTTAGTTTCTTGGGTTCAAGATGGAGGTCTCAGTGGGAGATCAGAGAAGTTGGGGCTCCAAATCATCTGGGCAATCCCAGTCCTGTTATTCTAATCAAGTTACAGGTTGCATGGCCAGCCAGATGGAAAGTTGAGCTTTTTGTTCATTAGTTGTGTTTTAGGGCATTATGAGCCAAAAATATTTTTATCTACTCAAAAATTCATGCTAACCCTTTTGGAAAGGCTTTGACAATGGAGTCCTATGATGGGATGAGTCCTTGTGTGCTTTCTGTCTGTCTGTCTGTCTGTCTGTCTGTGTCTGTCTCTCTTTCTCTCCTTACCCCGCTTCCATACTGGGACAGTGAGAAGGTGATTGTAAACCAAAGAGAATCCTCACCAAGGAACGGAATAAGTTGGCAACTTTCCAGCTTGTACAAAGGTGGGAAATAGAACCGTTAGTATTTAAGCCATCCTGCCCGTGGCATTTTGCTATAGCTCATGTGAAAATCTCGTAGAAAATATGTACTGCTTTGTATGTGTGCATGTTTCTTTTATTTGAATATGTTTATTATCTTTATGGAGTTGTACAAAGGAGGTGCCATTCACCAGAGCAGTTTATGAATACAGTGGCTCTTGATCAATGTCACCCCTTTCAACATTTTCACCCATCCCTCCCAACCCATCCCTTCCTTCACTTTTCTTAATTTTTAGGTTATTTATTGATTTTTTTTGTTTTCAGTTGTAGGGCTTGAACTCAGGGCCTGGGCACTGTCCCTGATTTCGTTTGCTCAACTCTAGTGTTCTACCACTTTGAGCCATGGTGCCACCTTCAGTTTATTATTTTTTTGAGTAATTAATTAGAGATAAGAGTCTTATGGGGATTTTTTTTTTTTTTTTTTTTTTTTTTTTGCCAGTCATGGGGCCTGAGCTCTGGGCCTGGGTGCTGTCCCTCAGCTCTTCAGCTCAAGGCTAACACTCTACCACTTGAGCCACAGTGCCACTTCTGGCTTTTTCTGCTTATGTGGTGCTGAGGAATTGAACCCAGGGCCTCTTGCATGCAAGGCAAGCACTCTACCACTGAGCCACCTTCCCAGCCCTCTTATGGGGATTTTTCTGTCTATGTTGGCTTCGAACCATGGTCCTCAGATCTCAGCTTCCTGAGTAGCTAGAATTACAGTGTGAGCCACAGGCGCCTGGCTCAATTTTTTTTTTGCCATTTAACAAAGCAATTTATGTATCTTGATCTGTGTCATCCCTTCACTATCTTTCAGCCTCCCCCCTTGACTCACCCCTTCCCTTATATTTCTCAGTTCTGTGTTATATGCAGTGCATTCTTGCTTGCATCCTCCCTCTCCCCCTTCATTTACCCTTCTCTCCCTGGCCCTACTCTCCTCTCTCGAAAGTACTCATTTCCTAAAACGACCTTATTGATGTCTGCTTGACACCAGGACATGTAGTTGCTTAAAATACAGAGTTGGATGAGTTTTGAGACATGTATATACCCCTTTAATTACACCTCAGCCAAGAGCTCCGTCATTTCCATCATCACCAAATCCCCCTGGTATTCTTTTTCCTTGGTTCCTCCACCCTAGCCCTAAGCAACACTAAGCTGCTTTACTGGCTATAGATTAGTTTTGTTTGTTCTTGAATTTCATAGACAAGGGATCTTGTGGCTGAGTGTACTTTGTTGTGGCTTCTGTTCAAGACTGTTTTGGAGATTCCTCCATGTTACTACGTGTATCAGTAGCTTGCTTCTACTATTCTAGTTATGAATATGCCACGGTTGGCATATTCATTCTCCTGTTAGTGCATCTAAATTAATGTCTAGTCTGTGGTTTATCTCATTGCTTTTTTTTGGTCAGTCATGGGGCTTGAACTTGAGGCCTGGGTACTGTCCCTAAGCTTTTTTTGCTCAAGGTTAGTGCTCTAGCCTTGAGCTACAGCACCACTTCTGGACTTCTGGTGGTTCATTGGAGATGAGTCTCAGACTTTCCTGCCTGGACTGGCTTCGAACCGTGATCCTCAGATCTCTGCTTCCTGAATAGCTAAGATAGTAGGTGTGAGCCACTAGCACCTGGAACCTTTTCTTTTCTTTTCTTTTCTTTTCTTTTCTTTCTTTCTTTCTTTCTTTCTTTCTTTCTTTCTTTCTTTCTTTCTTTCTTTCTTTCTTTATAGCTTTTGAACTAATTGTAGCTCTATGATGTAACCAGGAGGCTAAAGATACATCTGATCCATTGTATAGGCTTTGGGTCAATCCATGGCGGGCAATTCCAGGTTTGTACCTATACCCTGTGGCTCTCTGAATTTCCACAGGATAGATTTCCTATCAAGGGAGAATTCCTGGGGTATTTTCCATATGTTTATTTCTGTCACAGATGGAAGTTTCTTCTCCAGAAAAACCAAGGTGCTCCCATAGTTCCAGAGCTCCTGCCACACCACACATCATACAGCTCTCTAACATCTGCAGTCTATAACAGAAGTGCTCACTCACCTTCATTTTAATTTACAGCTATTAGTTTTGAGCACTTCATCAAAGGGGTTCCCCTTCTCTCTTAAAAACATTACATCAGGGGCTGGGAAGGTGGCTCAGTGGTACAGCGCATGCCTTGCATGCATGAGGCACTGGGTTTGATTCCTCAGTACCACATAAGCAAAAAGAAAATAGCCAGAAGTGGCGCTGTGGCTCAAGTGGTAGAGCGCTAGCCTTGAGCTGAAGAGCTGAGGGACAGCAGCCCAGGCCCAGAGTTCAGGCCCCACGACCGGACCCCCCAAAAAACAAAAAACATTACATCAAAGCCAAGCACCAGTGGCTCATGCCTATAGTCCTAGCTATTCAGGGGGCTGGGATCTGAGGATCACTGAAGCCAGCCAGGACAGGAAAGTTCATGAGACTCTTCTCCCCAATTAATCACAGAAAGAGCAGGAAACAAAGCTGCAACTCAAGTGGTAGAGTGCTAGCCTTGAGTGCAAAATCTCAGGGACAGTGCCCAAGCCCTGAGTGCAAGCACCAGGACTGGCAAAAAAAATAGTTGCATGAGTCAGTTGTACAAGGGAATTTCATTTTAATATGTCCATGTATGCATACAATATACTGTGATCAGAGTCACCCCCTCTGTCACTTTCCCTCCTCCCCTTTCCCTTCTCAAACCAATCTCAGCAAGCTTCATTGTTCCATTTCCACACATGTACATAAAGTATTTTGACCATATTTCCTCAATTTCACCTTCTCCATTCCCTCTCCCCTCCCACTAGTGCTCACATTCAGACAGGACCTGTTCCATTTTCTTTCTTTTTTTTCCCCTTTTATCGGTTGTGGGGCTTGAACTCTGGGCTTGGGCGCTGTCCCTGTGCTCTTCAGCTTAAGGTGAGCACTCTACCGCTTGAGCCACAGGGCCACTTTCAGTTTTCTAGTGATTTATTGGAGATAAGAGTCTCACGGTCTTTCCTGCCCAGGCTAGCTTTGAACTGTGATCCTCAGATCTCAGCCTCCTGAGTAGCTAGGATTACAGGCCTGAGTCACCGGCATGTGGCACCTGTTCCCTTTGCTTAGCGTTCTTCCCCTCCCACCCCCCAGTCATGGGGCTTGTACTTACAGCCTGAGCATTGTCATCTGAGCTTCTTTTTGCTCAAGGCTAGTGCTCTACCACTTTGATCCACAGCTGGTTTTCTGGTGGTTCATTGGAGATAAGAGACTCATGGACTGGCTTTGAACTGTGATCCTCAGATCTCAGCCTCCTGAGTAGCTAGTGATTACAGGCGTGAACCACCAGTTCCTGGCTCCTCTTTCATCTTATGGATTGTGCCTTTGAAATTTTTTTTTTAAATAGCCTTCTTCTGGGTGACATTGTCCCAAGACTGTAATGTACTCATTACCTCACTTAAGAAATGGTAACTGGGGCTGGAAAGGTGGCTCAGTGGTAGAGTGCTTGCCTTGCATGCATGAGGCCCTGGGTTCAATTCTTCAGCACCACATAAGCAAAAAGAAAGAAGCCAGAAGTGGCACTGTGGCTCAAGTGGTAGAGTGCTAGCCTTGAGCTGAAGAGCTGAGGGACAGCGCCCAGGCCCAGAGTTCAGGCCCCACAACTGGACCCAAAAACAAAATTAAAAAAAAAAAAAAGAAATGGTAACCACTCTGTACACCTTAACAGGAACAATATATATATATATATATATATATATATATATATATATATATATGAAAGTCTTCTTCTGCCTATAGAGAGCAGAAGAGTAATCTTCTGCATTTTCTCCCACTAACTTAATAGTTTGCATTTCACTTACTGATGGTGTTAGATTAGGAGCCAGTTTCAATGCCTTCCTATTTGGTATGCTAATTTTACTTCAGTTCCATACAGGTGATCCCCAAACCTTACCTATAATATATGAGTAGTTTGAAAAGTCGAATTGCTTAATTAGAATTCGTTTAAAAATTCACGGAGTATAGTAGTGCAAGCCTATAATCCCAGTGTAAGGTTTAGCTGAGAGATAAGGCCTTCTCTGGATTTTCACAGGGGGCCAATCATACATACCTCAAGCCACCTGGGATGGCCATCCATGAGTCATGCACTGCTTTTGTAGGCGTGAGACCATGTGGTCCTTTCAAGGAGCTATTTAGCCAAAAGTGCTCAGAGGTCCCAGTGGAGTAAGGAGTAAGAGAGGGAGGATAGTAGAAAGGTTTGATGAGAGGTGGTGAAGAGGCGGGTGGAGGGGACCCAGTTACTCCTGGTGCTTTTCCTCTCTAGGGTTTCGAGACCATTTGGTAAGGTTTAGCAGAAAGGAAACCACCACGTGGTTCAGGCAGACAAGAGTTTGGGGGAGGCGGGAGAGCATAGTGCCGGCCTGCACAAGCTGAACAACAAAGGGAAGGGGCGATTTCTGGCGGGTTTGGGGTTAATGTAGGGAGAGGGCGGGGAGGAGGAGTGGCTACGGCAGATGCAGACGTGACTTCAGAGTCTGGGAACCTCCCACGTCCAGGCGTGACCTGGGCAGTCCAGAATATGACCTCAGAGAAAGGGAAGGTAACTGCCCCCAGGTGTGCCAGTAGGGCCTTCTAGGGAAGGGGGCCTCATGTGCACCCAGGAAGAACAATGGAGAAGGGGCAGACCCAACACCCGGAACCCAGGAGGCTGAGGTAGAGGGATTTTAAATGTGAGGCCAGTCTGAGCTACAAAGCAAGACCATGTCTCAAAACAAAAAGCACAGGTTGGAGGTGTGGCTCAAATGGGAAAGTGCCAGCCAATGAACAAAAGCATCAGATACTGAGTTTGAGTTCTAGTCTCAGACCAAAACAAAACAACAACAATAAAGTCTTTGTTTAAAGGTTTAAATTTAAGTATGGCCTGTACACATAAAGGTACCCAAATTAAGAGTGAGTTGATGAATATTTACTAACCAAAAACAGCACGGAAATAGAATATTGCTTGGACCCAGAAGCCATCTTTTTGCTCTTTTTGTTGTTGTTTGGAGACAAGGTTTCACTTTTGTAGCCCAGGCTGGTCTTGAAATTGAGGTCCTCCAGTCTCAGACTCCTGAATGCTGGGACTACAAGCATGCACAACTGCATATGGCTTTTCTGTCTCCTTTTATCCAATGCCTACCATAGATCAGTTTTACCTTTGTTATTTAGCTCATTTATGTATACTCATACTATATTACCCTCTTGTGTTTGGCAGCTTTCACTCATACTATGTTCCTAAAGTTTATGCTTATTGTTGTATCTAGGTGTGATTTTTGTCCTCATTCTCACGACTCACAGCATGACATTCCATAATGCCTCCACAGCGTCTTCACTCCCCTGGTGATAGGCATTTGGCTACTTGCCAGGTTTGTCTAAAAAGAACAATGTTGTCTTTTGGCAAACTGATGTACACATTTCTACTGGGTCATAGGAATGCTTATGTTTAACTCTGATAGTTTCTGCCAAATACTTTACAAAGAGGTTGCATCAGTTTCTGCGCCCACACAGCAGGGTGCCAGTCCCAGGAATTTTCCAGCTCAATGTCCTTGTAGGGTAACAGATAGAGTGGCCCTTCAGTGGGGTTTTCATTTCCATTCCTTAAATCCTTAATGAAGTTGAGCACGTTTTCATATATTTATTATTTAAATAGCTAAATCCTCTTCTCCTCTCCCATTCCTCTCTCTCTCTCCCCTCCTCTCTTCTCTCTTTTCTTTTCCCCTCCCCTTCCCCTTCCCCTCTCTTCCTTTTCCTCCTCTCCTTTTCCCTTTTCTTCCCTCCCCTTCCTTCCCCTCTCCCCTCTCTTCTCCTCTCACCTCTCTTCCCCTGTCCCCCCCTTCTTTCCCCATCTTTCCCTTCCCCTCCCCTCTCCTCCTTCTTCTCTTCCTTCCTCCTCTCCTCCTCCCTCCCTTTCTCTTCTCTTCCACTCTCTCCTTCTCCCCTCCCCTGCCTCCCCTCCCTCCCTCCCACTCTCCCTCCCTCCCTCCCTCCTTCCCTCCCTCCCTTCCTACTTTTTCTTTCTTTAATACAAGAACTGAGACATGAACTCAGGGTCTCACGGCCTCATGTGGGATTTTTGCTTCCAATTGGTTCTCTACCACTTGAACCACACCTCCACCAGTCTGGCTAAATACTTTTTTAAAAGTGCCTGTTGAATAAAAGCCATTTATGACAGACCAATAGCCAATATTATACTTAATGGGGAAAAGCTACAACCAATTCTCCTAAAATCAGGAACAAGGCAAGGATGCCCACTGTCTCCACTCCTCTTCAATATATATTAGTCCTGGAACCCTTAGCCAGGGCAATAAGGCAAGAAAAAGACATTAAAGGGATCCGCATAGGGAAAGAAGAAGTTAAACTATCCCTTTTTGCAGACAACATGATACTATACCTTCACGATCCCAAAAACTCCATCCCCAAACTCTTAGAAATCATAAATCACTTCGGCAAAATAGCAGGATACAGAATAAACCCACAAAAATCAGTTGCCTTCCTGTACACTGACAATGTACAAGAAGAGAGGGAAATAAAGGGAGCAACCCCATTCACAATAACCTCCCCAAAAATAAAATATTTAGGAATTAAGCTAACCAAAGATGTAAAAGAACTATTTAATGAAAACTATAAAAAGTTAAAGAAAGAAATTGCAGAAGACACAAGGAAATGGAAAGATCTCCCATGCTCTTGGATAGGCCGACAATATAGTAAAGATGGTAATACTTCCAATACTAATATACAAATTCAATGCAATTCCTATTAAAATCCCAATGACGTACATCACTGAAATACAGAAAACAGTCCAAAAATTCATGTGGAACAACAAAAGACCTAGAATAGCCAAAACAATTCTAGGAGATAAAGACAATATGGGAAGGTTATCCATGCCGAACTTCAAACTCTACTACAGAGCTATAATAACAAAGACAGCATGGTACTGGCACAAAAACAGACCCGAAGACCAATGGAACAGAATAGAAGATCCAGAAATAAATCCACAGGCCTACAGCCAGCTGATATTCGACAAAGGAGCCAAAGACATACAATGGAAGAAACACAGTCTCTTCAACCGCTGGTGCTGGGAAAACTGGGCAGCCACATGCAGAAAACTAAAAGTGGACCCCAGCCTATCACCATGCACCAACATAAACTCAAAATGGATTAAAGACCTTAACATTAAACCTGAATCTCTGAAACTACTGCAGGACAGAGTAGGAGAGACACTTGAACTAATAGGCACAGGAAGGAACTTCCTGAACAGAGTCCCAGGGTCACAACAAATTGGAGAGAGACTCAACAAATGGGACTACCTTAAAATAAAAAGCTTCTGCACAGCTAAATCTATTGCAACCAAGCTAGAAAGACAACCAACTAATTGGGAAAAAATATTTACCAGCAATATATCAGACAAGGGGTTAACATCCTGTATATACAGGGAACTCAAGAAACTAATCCCTCCCAAACCTAACAAACCAATTACTAAATGGGCAAGGGAACTAAAGAGGGACTTCTCAGATGAAGAAATAAAAATGGCAAAGAAACACATGAGGAAATGTTCATCATCCCTGGTGGTGAAGGAAATGCAAATAAAGACAACCCCTGAGATACCACCTTACCCCAGTCAGAATGTCCCACATCCACAAATCAGCCAACGACAAGTGCTGGAGGGGATGTGGAGAAAGAGGAACCCTATTACACTGCTGGTGGGAATGTACACTTATACAACCACTTTGGAAAGCAGTCTGGAGGGTCCTTAGAAAGCTAAAGATTGACCTCCCTTACAACCCAGTCATACCACTTCTAGGCATCTACCCTGAACAACAGGAACCAATATACAAGGACACGTGCACCTCCATGTTTATTGCAGCACTGTTCACAATAGCTAGGATATGGAAACAACCCAGATGCCCCACCACAGATGAATGGATCCAAAAATTGTGGTATCTATACACAATGGAATATTATGCAGCCATTAGAAATGACAAAATAATGGCATTTGCAGGGAAATGGATGGAGCTAGAAGGAATCATGTTGAGCGAGGTAAGCCAAGAGCAAAGAGACAAACGGTACATGGTCTCCCTGATAAGTGGATGCTAAATCCAAAATGTTAGGTGATACGACAAAACTAACAGGACTTAAGAAACAAAGAACTCCCACTCATCTGGTGGAACCACTACTAAATATCCCCATGCTGCTGATCACATGTATGGTGTATAACATGTGAACACCGTTATATGTTATAGACTGTGATAGACAATTTGCTCCAGGAAAGTTAGAATGAACTTGTGACTTTAAATGAGCATCATTATTCCACAATACTGTGAAATTCGGGAAATTATGTAATCACTTAATCACAATCAAAAAAAAAAAAAGAACCTCGGAGAAGGTAGGGAGGGAAGGGATGGTAGGGGGAAAACAATGGAGGGGGTAACAATGCTCAATAGGAAGTGTACTCATTACCTTACTCATGTAACTGTAACCCTCTGTATAGTATCTTTACAATAAAAAAATAAAAAGAAAAAATAAGTGCCTGTTGAAGCTTTTTGCTTCTTTTCCTTTGGGATTGTCTGCTTTCGCTTATTCATTTATGAAAGTTCTTTCTCTATCCTGGATTTGAATTCTTTGTCCACTATATGTACTAAGGATATCCTTTCTCAAAATAAAAAGACGTTGCTTCTATTTTCTTAATTTCAAACCATCCAATTAACTATTATTTTTCTTTCCTAAATAGTATGCTTTGTGTTCTCCTTTATTTTGGGGGGGGCAGTCCTGGGGCTTGGACTCAGGGCCTGGGCTCTTTTTGATCAAGGCTAGCTAGCACTCTACCACTTTGAGCCACAGTATCACTTCCAGTTTACTGGTGTTTAATGGAGATAAGAGTCTTACAAACTTTCCTGCCCAGGCTGGCTTTGAACCATGGTCCTCAGATCTCAGCCTCTTTAGTAGCTATCCCCAAGGTTTAAAAAAAAATATATGTATATATATATATATATATATATATATATATATATATATATATAATTGTGAAAATACCGTATAGAGGGGTTACAATTACATGGGCAATCCCCAAGGGTTTTTTTTTTTTGTCGGTCGTGGGGCTTGAACTCTGGGCCTGGGCGCTGTCCCTCAGCTCTTCAGCTCAAGGCGAGTACTCTACCACTTGAGCTACAGCACCACTATCGGTTTTCTGGTGGTTTATTGGAGATAGGAGTCTCATGGTCTTTCCTGCCCGGGCTGGCTTTGAACCTCCATCCTCAGATCTCAGCCTCCTGAGTAGCTAGGATTACAGGTGTGAGCCACCAGCACCTGGCTCCCCAAGGTTTTTGTGAGGAAGTTTAATCCCCACTGCTGGTAGTCAGAGGATGGAAACTCTTTGACCATGCGTTTAGAGATGGGGCCTTTGGGAGATGATGAGAATCATATAAAATTACTAGAGTGGGACATCCATGATTGAATCCTAGTGGTTTATAAGAAGAAAGGCGCTGGAACACATACACACATTTGCATATATGCATACATGCATGCACACTCCCTTTCTGTTCTATGATACCCTGAACTACATGCCTCCAGACTCTGCCAGCAAGAAAGCCATTACTCCATGTAGCTTCTTGTTCTTGGACTTCCAGAGCTGTGAGACAAATAACCCTGTTATCTTTGTAACTCACCCAGTCTGTGGTATTGTGTTGTTGGCAACAGAAAACAGACTAACACCTCCAATACCATTTATTTAAAAGATTATCTTTTCTCTGTGCACATGGGAACCACACTGTAATAAATCAGGTGACCTTAATGTGTGTCTGCTCTAGGTTCTGAATTTTTCCCCATCTATCCTTGTGCCAGTAATTCACTGTATCACCTATATTATTATTTGTTTTTGAAAAAGGGTCTTTCTATGTAGCCCAGGCTGGCTTCAAAATAGTGATCCTCCCTTTATAATAACAAGAAAAAATTTTAAATAAAAGAAGGAAAGAAAGTTCTGGAAAAAAAAATAGTGATCCTTTTGCCTCCTCCTCCAGGGTGCTAGCATAAAGGTCATGCACCTTCATGCCCAGTTGCATGTATATTCCTTTTTCTTTCTTTTCTTTTTTCTGTGCCAGTACCAAGGCTCAAACTCAGGGCTTACCATTCTTCCTTAGCTTTTTCTACTCAAGACTAGGCAAGGGTTCTCCTACTTGAGCCATGCCTTCAATCCTTTTGGCTTTAGTTATTTTTCAGCTAGGATCTCATGGTTTGGGCTGCTCCTCCTACTTATACTTCCCTGCATAGCTGGTGAGTACTACCACGTCTTGAAATTGATATTGGCTCTTACTAGTTCTTCTTTCCCCTAGGTTGGCCTTGAACCTTAATCCTGTTTCTTTTTTCTTTTTCCCAAGTATGAGGTTACAGGCATGAACCACCATATCCAGCCTTTTCCTCCCTTTTCATCATGTCTGTAACTTCTTTCTCTCTCTCTTTTTTGGGGGTGGTATTTTATTTAGTCACATCTGTCTTTTAGTCTACTAAAAGTCTCTTTTTAGCCAGGAGCCAGTACCTCATGTCTGTAATTCTAGCTACTCAGGAAGCTAAGATCTGAGGATTGCTGGGCGCTGTCCCTCAGCTTTTCAGCTCAAGGCTAGTGCTCTACCACTTGTGCCACAGCGCCACTTCCGGCTTTTTTTTCTTTTTGCTTATGTGGTGCTGAGGATTCGAACCCAGGGCCTCATGCATGCAAGGCAAGCGCTCTACCACTGAGCCACCTTCCCAGCCCCTCACTTTGATTTTTAAAATAATGTCCCCTTTTTTTTCTTTGTCAGTCATGAGCCTTCAACTTAAGGCCTGGGGCTGTGCCTTGAGCCTTTTCATTTAAGGCTAGTGCTCTACCCCTTTGAGCCACAGCACTACTTCTGGTTTTCTGGTCCTGTCTAGGCTGGCTTTGAACTATGATCCTCAGATCTCAGACTCCCGAGTAGCTAGGATTACAGGCATTAGTCACCAGCACCTGGCTGCCTTTAGTTTTTGTTGCTGTTCTCCATCTCTGAGTTCTGCCCAGTTAAGCCAAGTATTTGCATTTCTTCCTAAGAGCTGAGAGTATGCATGCCGAAAGGCAGCTCTAGTTCTAATGTATCAATAAGTAGTAACAGATCTGTTATGGTATAGTCTATGTAAAGCTATAGTCATTCCAGAAAGATGGTCTCATTGTCACCTGGGCCAAAGAATGTACATCAGGGAGTATTCACAGGGGCACAGGAGATTGACAGCAATATCATTGACAATTGCCAGGACTCACAGTGGAGACCTCTTTCTCTTTTAGGAAGGGCCGTGAAATTCTGGCTCCTAGTTTTGCAGGACCCCACCCAGAGATATTACTCATTGTACCATCCCAGACTCTTTAATCTCTCATGTTTAGGCCCCCAATGGGTGATTCATAGTGCGGGTACCACAAATCACTTCCTCCCCTCCTTCACAGGGCTGCCTTTGCTTCTGTTGTGTATAGCAAAATTTACACCCTGGAACTGGATCCCTTTGTCATCTTGCACAGGGTTCTGGATGAACAGGGCAGTTGCGAAAGGCTGGCACAGTGCGCTGAGATACTCTGGAGAGGATGGATGAAAAGCCAAGACATAAGACATGCCATGTTTCTTACACCTACTATTCAACTTCTACAAGCAGTCCTGATGGCTTCCCATGGGACGATCCATCAGAAATGGTCTCCAGCTGTCTCCATACCAGCTAAATAAGTATGATGTTAGAATACCATTCTGTCTGTAAGTAGCTTTTATTTTTTTATTTTTTACCCTGTGAGTTAGTTTTGTGGGCTTCACCTAATGAACAGATCTGCTGCTATTGTGGAGGTGGGGGGCGGGGGAGGATTGCCACAATCCTGGGCACACAGCTGGGTTGGTTTGGCATGGTTTCATTGATCAATGACACCGTCTATGTCCCAGGATGACTGAAGGAAGATAGGCCACGAGGAATGTCTCCTTTAGAGTCACTGATGTTGATTTTTCAGACTCGGGAGGCCTCCTCGAAGCTGCAAGGAAGGAAGCAATAACTCCTCAGTTACTGCAGCCAAACCCAGTATTTCACATGCGTCCCCATGCCCAGGAGCCCTACTGTAAAACAGTTTGTCATAGGCCAGGTTTCCTGGGAAACAGACCCTGAGGCAGAGATTCACGTGCTGGAAGTTTATTGAGGAGCTGTTCTCAGGAACGACACCCCAGGGGCACGGGGAGTGGAGGAGGGGGCGTGGTCCCAGAATTGGGCAGAGGGAGGAAGAAGTTGATCTGTGTTGCTTTGCGCAGCCAAAGCCTAGTTGATTCACAAGGAGGTTTGGGAGTTAGGACTTTTAAAATGGTCTTCAGCCAGGCGCTGGTGGCTTATGCCTGTAATCCTATCTACTCAGGAGGCTGAGATCTGAGGATCATGGTTCATAAGCCTGCCCAGAGAGGAAAGTCTATACGACTCTTATCTCCAATAAAGTACTCAAAAAAGCTGGACATAACACTGTGGCTCAAGTGATAGAAAGCTAATCTTAATCAAAAGCAGCTTAGGAACAGTACCCAGGCCCTGAGTGCAAGCCCCAGGACTGGCAAAAAAAATTGTCTCCAGTTGAGATGAGGAGATAGGCATTTGTACTGACCAGTGTTGAGGTAATACACTGCCCTTGAGAATGGGTTATGACTTTGGCATCTCTCCAAGGCAATCCCCCGTAAGAGACATTGCTGTCAACTGTCAGGAGGATGTCTGGACAGCATATAACCCCAATATCCAATCACAGCAGTATACTTTGTGTTGCTCAGATCGGCTCGCTTCAGAAAAGAAACTTGGGGAACAGTTTCTCCAGGATTCAGCTGGGAGTCATTTGCTGGGAAAATTGACAAGAGTTAAATACTGGTGCCCACCTGGAAACAGAGCTTTACCTCATCGTGAAGGTCAAGATCAAGGTCAATTGTATCTATCAGGATAGTGGTGCGTGTGTGTGTGTGTGTGTGTGTGTGTGTGTGTGTGTGTGTGTGTGTGTGTGTGTGTGTGTGTATGCTGGTCCTCGGCCTTGATCTTAGGGCCTGGATGCTGTCCCTGAGCTTTTTTTGTTCAAGGCTAGCACTCTACCACTTGAGCCACAGCTCTACTTTTGGCTTTATTGGAGGGTAAGAGTTTCATGGACTTTCCTGCCTGAGCTGGCTTTGAACCTTGATTCTCAGATCTCTGCTTCCTAAGTAGCTAGGATTATAGGCATGAGCTACCTGTGCCCAACTATAGTTGAACTTTTAATAAGACTTTCTCTGAGGCACTGGTGGAGGAGTTATCTCACTCTTGGATCCAGATTTTCTAAAGCTGAACTGAGAGTTTCATGACAAGAAGCTAGTGCCCTCAGCACCCCCATGGGAGTTACTGATATAGCTTCCACTTAAATCCTTTCTCCTTGCATCATGTATTTCACCAACACATAGTGAACAATTTAGGGTACATGCAGCCCTCTTTCTTTCTTTCCTTCCTTCCCTCCCTCCCTCCTTCCCTCTCTACCTCCCTCCCTTTCTTCCTTCCTCCCTTCCTTCCTTCTTTCTTTGGAACTCAGGCTCTCATACTCAAGTAGCTTTTTTTGCTTAAGGCTGAACTAGATCTACACCTGAGCCACAACACTTCTTCGGACTTTTTCTGTGACTAATTAGAGATTAGAGACTCACAGACTGCCTGCCCAGGCTGACTTCCAACCACGATCCTCAGCTATCAGCCTCCTGAGTAGCTAGGATTACAGATGTGCACCACCAGCGTCTGGCTCCATTTATCTTTTTATTTTCCTTCATTGCTCATGCTTTTGGTGCCAGGTTGAAGAGGCTGTTGCCATATCTGATGCCATTGAGGATTCAGATTTTCTTCTAATAGCTTTCTTTTTTTCTTTTTTTTTGCCAGTCCTGGGGCTTGAACTCAGGGCCTGGGCACTGTCCCTGAGCTTCTTTTGCTCAAGGCTAGCACTCTACCACTTGAGCCACACACAGCACCACTTCTGGTCTTTTCTATTTATGTGGTACTGAGGAATCGAACCCAGGGCTTCATGCATGCTAGGCAAGCACTCTACCACTAAGCCACATTCCAAGCCCCCTTCTGATAGGTTTATAGCTCTGGAGTTTTCTATTTAGAGCATCTAGATCTTCTAGATGCTATTGAAGATTTAGATTTTTGCCTAATAGTTTTATAGTAACAGTCTGGATTGTCTTCTGATAATTTTATAGTAATAGCACTTACATGTAGGTAATTGATCCCTTTTTTTTGGGCTGGGGGGTAATGCTGTGGTTTAAATTCAAGGCCTTGTGATATGATCGAAGGATGGAATTTAGGCATTCTTTATTCCACTGTTTTTTCCTAGATACTTCTGTAGCTCTAAAGGGTCGAGAACACAGGATGAGTTCATGGCTTATGAAGGTCCCACTATTTTCCAGTCAGAATCATGAACTTGGTCTAGTAGTCTTGCTGGAATTGAGAATTTAACTTTCTATGGTGTACTGATGCTTTTATCATTAAGTTGTGGGTCCGATTCTCAACTTTTCTATCCTCTACGGCAGTAGATAAGTCTCTTTTAATGCAGATAAAAAGGGATACTAATGGAAAGGAGCTCATTGACCTAGTGCAATGTCTCACACATATAAAAGGTTCAGAGGAAATAAATAATAATTATGGAGAGCTATTTTCATAATTATTTTTGGAAATAAGTTTCTGGAAACATTGGAGAAAAGTAATGAAAAGATGAAAGGAATTAATCAGAAATCCAATGCTATAGTGACTTCTTAATAATACTAATAAATAACAATATTTAAAGTACTAAATTGTTCTAAATGTAGGTATAAAAGGAAAGGAAAAAGAAATATAGAACTTGAAAAAATAGAATCTGCAGCATAATGATACATTTAAGATTAAATGTATCATTAATATTACATGTAAACAACACACACATAGCTTTTCCTTAAAATTTGTTTATTTTTATATCAGCCCTGGAGCTTGAACACAGGGCCTGGACACTGTCTCTGAGATTTTTAGCTCAAAGTTAGTGTTCTATTACTTGAGCTGCAGCTTCCCTTCTAGCTTTTTGGTGGTTAATTGAAGATAAGAATCTCATGGACTTTCCTGCCCAGGCTGGCTTGGAGTCATGATCCTCAGGTCTCAGCCTCCTGAGTAGCTAGGATTACAGGCATGTGCCACCAGCACCAGCAACTTTACTTTTCTTTTTTTCTCTCTTTTTTCTCAATTTTATTATTAAGTAGTTGTACAAAGAGGTTATGATGCTATGAATTAGGTTATAAGAATAATGCATTTTGATCAGTGTCATCCCTTCCATTGTTAACTTCTTTTAAAAAATAATTTTATTGTTATTAGTAAGGTGTTGTACAGAGAGGTTACCATTTATAAGTCAGCTAATGAGCACTTTTTTTTTTGACAATGTCACCCCTTCCTTTACTTTCCCCCAGTTTTCCCCTCCCATCCCTGCCCACAAGTTACATAGGTCATTTCCCACATAGTACATGGTGAATAGCATGATTGCATTTGTTCACCTTCCTCCCTAACTTTTCTTTTGAAACTATCAAAAGAAAACAGTTGTGACTATATTCTCAGACAAAATGAATTTTATGGAAAAAGGTATTACTATGGATAAAGAAGACTGTCATAATAAAATAGTTTGATTCATGAAGAAGACAGCAATTCTAAATAAGTGTGAAATAAAGCAAAAATGAACTTAACAAAGGGAAAGAAAAGCTAGTTTCTTGTCATAGTGGAGATTTCAATAGACCTCTCTTGTAACGGATGGTCTGCTCATACAATATTTTTCAGAAGAACAGCAGTTGCACAAGTCAATGAACAAGCATGAACTACAAAACTGCACCCAACAACTATAGAAATTGGCTTCAAGCTGGGTTCTGGTAGTTCACGCTTATAATCCTAGCTACTCAGGAGGCTGAGATCTAAATATTATGGCCAATATTATGGCAATACATTTTAAATTTTAAATAAAATGGCCAAACTCCTGGAAAAAAAAGCATCAAAAGGGAAGCCAAGTGCTGGTAGCTCATGGCTATAATCCTAGGTATTCAGGAGGCTGAGATCTGAGGATCTCAGGTTCAAAGCCAGCCTGAACAGAAAAGTCCATGAAATTCTTGTTTCCAATTAACAATCTAAAGAAGTCAGAAGTAGAGCTGTGGCTCAAGTGGTAGAGTGCTAGCCTTGAGCACAAAAGCTCAGGAACAGTTCCCAGGACCTGAGTTTAAGCCCCAGGGATGACGCGCACACACGCGCGCACACACACACACACACACACACACACACACACACACACACACACACACACACACAAATAGAAAATATGAATAATCCAGATTTTCATTTGCTTGCTATTAAGACAATCTAGCTATATAGGTCAGTCTAGTCTCAAAGTCGTAATCTTTGTGTTTCTGCTTAAGAGTACTAGGATTAAGGCATGTACCACCATGCCCACAGAAAATCTAAACAAATCTATAGCCATTCTGTAAGTTGAATCTCCTAAACATTTTTTATATCCCTCTCATCTCTTCATCCCACACAATATACAAACTCTAGACCTAGACTTTACTCAAGAATTTCTACAAAACTCTTCCAGGAAGTAGACAACAAGAGAGCACTCCATATTACCTAGATAATGAAAACACATAAACATTATGGGGAAAACAACTCTCAACAACAACAAAACCCCCTATTGGCCTACAAAGAGATCTGTACAAAAAAGAAATCAGTGTTAGTGGGCTTTCTGTTACTGCGACAAAAGATCTAAGCTAATCAACTTAAAATGAGAAAAAATATTTTGGTTTATAGTTTTATAGTCTATGGCTGGTTGGCCCCATTGCTTTTGGGTAAGAAGCAAAATGAGCTTGGTGAAGCAAGTTATTTATTTATCTTGTCCTATCTGGGAAGCACAGAAGAAGAGAGGAGAGGAGGGGAGGGGAGAGGAGGAGAGAGAAGGGAAGAGGAGAGGAGGGGAGGGGAGGGGAGAAGAGAGGGAGAATGAGAGGAGAGGAGAGGGAAATTGAGAGGAGAGGAGAGGGAGGATGAGAGAGAGACAGAGACAGAGACAGAAAAGGCTAGAGGCACAGATACAGACAGAAAGAGAGAAAGAGAAGGACAGAGGCAGACACTGAGACACAGAGACACAGAGAAGCTAAGGGACAGAGCCCAGGCCTGAATTCAAGCCCCAGGACTGGAAAAAAAAAAGGCACATCATCAATGACTGAAAATTTCACACTAGGCCACTCCTCTTAAAAATTCTACTCTCAAAAAAAAATTCTACTCTGTAGTCAGGTGCTGGTGGCTCATGCCTGTAATCCTTACTACTCAGGAGAATGAGATCTGAGGATCGAGGTTTGAAGCCAGCCTGAGCAAGAAAGTCTATGAGACTCTTATCTCCAACAAACTATGCAGATAAAGCTGGAAGTGGCACTGTGGTTCAAGTGGTAGAGCGCTAGCCTCGAGCACAAAGAAGCTCAGGGACAGTGCCCAGGCCCTGAGTTCAAGCTCCAGGACTGGAAAATGAACAAAAAGATCCACTATCTCTCAGTAGCAGCACAGGTTGGCAGGGTGGGGGTAAGCCTTTTTTAAACATATGGGCTTTGGGGGACATGCCAGAGCCAAAATTAGCACTACCTAAGAGAACATTTGTAAACAGAACTCAGCAATATAATATGGAAAAAAATAAAAAGATCACATGCTCTTAGCCTATAAGATTTATTTTGGAAATGCCACTGATTTGATCATAGAAAACCCATTAATGGAATTTGCCACATTTACACAAAAGTAAAGGAAAATCATGCAACTCTTTTCATAAGTACAGAAAAAAAAATGGTTTGCACAATGGAGCGTCCCTTTACTGCTAAGAACTCTTGGCAAACTTCCTTTTCTGGTCAGAGGTATGGGCAAAAAGGAAAAAAAAAACTTGCAGCAAAAAATAGGCTTTGTCAAGCAATGTAGAACAGCTTTCTGTAGGATCGGGACAAAGATAAGGATAGCCATTACAGCAAGGTGAAGAAAAGAAAAGGAAATAAAAGGGGAAAGAAAAGAAACAAGAGAAGAATTGTTTTGTAGCTATGTTACTGAATATATGGAATAAAATATACAGAAACTGAAAGTCAGTGTCATTTATTTATTTACTTATTTATTGTGCAAGATCGTGACTCAAACTCTTGATCTGACACTTTTGCTCATTGACTGACTTTTTACCATCTGAGCCATGCCTCCAATCCTGACCAGGTATAACTGGGTCAAAAACTACCAAGTATTGGGCTGGTGAGTGGTAGAGTGCTTGTTTAACATATGTAAGGCGAAGGCATCCTTAGCGCACATGTGTGCGCACGCATGCGCACACAGAGACACACATTCTCCCCCAAATGTACACATCAAATATTAAGAAATGGTTTTCTTTCTTTCTTTTTTTTTTGTCGGTCGTGGGGCTTGAACTCTGGGCCTGGGCGCTGTCCCTCAGCTCTTCAGCACAAGGCGAGCGCTCTACCACTTGAGCTACAGCGCCACTTCTGGTTTTCTGGTGGTTTATTGGAGATAGGAGTCTCACGGTCTCTCTTGCCTGGGCTGGCTTTGAACCGAGATCCTCAGATCTCAGCCTCCTGAGTAGCTAGGATTACAGGCGTGAGCCACCAGCGCCCCGCAGAAATGGTTTTCTTAAAGAGCTCAAACTAAGCCTGATACGGTGGATCAAGCTTGTAACTCTGGCTACTTGGGAGGTATCACAGTTCGAGGACAGCTTAGGCATAACCAGGCATAGGGGTTATTATTATTCTTTTTTCCCCCAGTCCTGGGGCTTGAACACAGGACCTGGATACTGTCTCTGAGGTTTTTTGCTCAAGATTAGTGCTTTAGTACTTGACCCACAAGTCTATTTATGGCTTTTGGGTGGTTGATTGGAAATAAGAGTCTCATGGACTTTCCTGTCCAGCTGACTTTGCACCATGCTCCTCAGATCTCAGCCTCCTCAGTAGCTGGGATTACAGGCATGAGCCACCAGTGCTCAGAATGAGGCATAAAAGTTTGAAACGCTCCATGTCCATCAGTGGCTGGGCATGATGGTGTATGTCTCCTATTTCAGTTATGGGGGAATTACAATGACTGGGCCCATCAGCTGGAGCCTGTCATCCCCATTGATGCAGATAAACACAAATAGGAGGATCACAGCCCAGGCGAGCCTGAGCAGAAAGCGAGACCCTACCTTGAAAATAACCAATGAGTCAGACACAGGTGGCTCACGACTGTAATCCTAGCTACTCAGGAGGCTGAGATCTGAGGATCTTGGTTCAAAGCCAGGCTGGGCAGGAAAGTCCATGAAACTCTTATCTCCAATAAACCACCAGAAAACCAGAAGTTGTGCTGTGGCTCAAATGCTAGAGCGCTAGACTTGAGCTGAAGAGCTGAGGGACAGCGCCCAAGCCCAGAGTTCAAGCCCCACAACTGACAGAAAAAAAAAAGAGAAAACAACTGATGCAATAAAAGGCTAGGACTGTGGTTCAAGTGGTACAGTACCTGCCTAACAAGCCCTGAGTTCATTTCCCCATACTGCCAAAATATATATACAATAGATAAATGAATAAATAGAGCAAAGCTTTCCTGTTGAAAACCATTAAATGTTACTGATTTAAAAACAAACAAACAAAAAACTAAATGGATGAAAATGATGCCACGTTCCAGAATTGGAAAGTTCAATGCTATAGAGATGTCACGAGTCCCCAGATTTATCTTCAAGTTCAGTGCACTCATAGTCAAAATCCCAAAGGTGTTTTTGTGTGTCTGTTTGTGCTTGTGGAAGTTGACAAATTGATACTAAAATTTTTATGGAAATTCAGGGGGCCAAGAGGATCTGTGGCATGCTTCAAGGATGGTGCTGCATAGCAACACATTATAAATTGATAGTAGGCAAGAGTGTATGCAGTTGGTAAAAAGAGAAAATAACCTAATTGATGGTCTAGAAACAAACCTTTGCAAATATAGACGTGTGTGTGTGTGTGTGTGTGTGTGTGTGTGAGAGAGAGAGAGAGAGAGAGAGAGAGACAGAGACAGAGAGAGACAGAGAGAGACAGAGAGAGACAGAGAGAGAGAGAGCACATACACACACATACACGCATGCACCAACACTGGGGCTTGAACTCAGGGCCTGAGCTTTGTTTGTCCTTTAGCTTTTTTACTCAAGGCTGGTGCTCTACCACTTGAACTACAGCTCCACTTCCAGCATATTTTTGGTGCCAGTCCTGGGGCTTGAACTCAGGACTTGGATGCTGTCTTTGAGGTATTTTACTCAAGGCTAATTGCTCTACCACCTGAGCCACAGCTTCATTTCTAGCTTTTTTTTTCTTTTTCTTTTTGTTGGTTGTGGGGCTTGAACTCTGGGCCTGGGCGCTGTCCCACAGCTCTTCAGCTCTAGGCAAGCACTCTACCACTTGAGCCACAGAGCCACTTCTGGTTTTCTGGTGTTTTTTTATAGGAGATAAGAACCTCACAGACCTTCCTGCCCAGGCTGGCTTTGAACCATGATTCTCAGATCTCAGCCTCCTGAGTAGCTAGGATTATAGGTGTGAGCCACTGGTGCCCAGCTTATTTCCAACTTTTTTTCTTTGTCAGTTGTGGGGCTTGAACTCAGGGCCTGGGTGCTGTCCCTGAGCCTCTTTATGCTCAATGCTAGTGCTCTATCACTTGAGTCACAGAGACATTTCTGGTTTTTGAGTGGTTAATTGGAGATAAGAGTCTCATGGGACTTTTCTGCCTGCTGGCTTAGAACCACAACCCTCAGATCTCAGCCTCCTGAGTAGCTAGGATTACAAGTGCTTTGCAAATACAGTCTCTTGGTTGATAACAAATGTAACCTGATAGGACAGTGGCAAAAGGATGATCTTTTTAAAAAATTATTTTTATTTTTATTTTTTGTGAACATACTGTACAGAGGGGTTACAATTACATGGGCAAGATAATGAGTACATTTCTTATCAAGCATTGCAGCCTCCTCCTTTGTTTACCCTTCACATCCCTTCCCAGCCTCCCCTCTGCCCCCCCACCCAATTCTCCCCCCCCCCCCCCCCGCCCCGCACCAAAGTTGTAAAGTTCGTTTTCGACATGACAACTTGTACTTCTCATTGTTGCAAGGATGATCTTTTTTTTTTTTTTTTTTGTCGGTCGTGGGGCCTGAACTCTGGGCCTGGGCGCTGTCCCTCAGCTCTTCAGCTCAAGGCGAGCGCTCTACCACTTGAGCAGCGCCACTTCCGGTTTTCTGGTGGTTTATTGGAGATAGGAGTCTCACGGTCTCTCCTGCCCGGGCTGGCTTTGAACCGCGATCCTCAGATCTCAGCCTCCTGAGTAGCTAGGATTACAGGCGTGAGCCACCGGCACCCGGCAAGGATGATCTTTTTAATAAAAGATTCACCTAGATAAATGGATACCTAAATTTACAAAACTGAAATTGAATCTCTACCTCACACCACACACAATTGGTTCCAGACAGACTAAACACTAGAGTGTAAAAGCTTCAGATGATAATGTATGAGAATATTTTTATGACCTTGGGGTCAAGGAAGCTTTTTAAAGCAGTCTACAGAAAGCACTAGCCATAAATTGAAAAGGTTGCTAAATGTGACCTCATTAAAAGGAAGGTTTTCTCTTCATTGAAAGACATCATTAAGCTAGGCACTGGTGGCTCATGCCTGTAATCCCAGCTACTTAGAAGGCTAAGATCTGAGGATTGTGGTTCAAAGACAGCCCAGGCAAGGAATTCCATGAGACCCATCTCCAATTAAGCACCCCCCCCCCCCAAAAAAAAAACCTGTTAAGTAGAAGAAATACCTTAGGGACAGTGCTTAATCTCTGAGTTCAAGCCCCAGGGCTGGCAGGAAACAAATGCTAGAAATGAAGCTGTGACTCTAGTGGTAGAATGCCAGCCATGAACACAAAAGTTTAAGGACAGTGACCAGGCCTTGAGTTCAAGCCCCAGGACCACCACTAGCGTGTGCGCATGCACACACACACACACACACATGAATAAAAGACAGCATTACAAGAGTGAAAGGGAAACTGCAGAGTAGCAGGGAATATTTACAATTCATGTATCTGACAAAGTTTCTATTAAGAATGTATAAAGAACTCCTACAAATCAATGAGCCAAGGACAGGAACACACAATAGAACTATGGAGAAGAGATTTGCACAAGCATTTCTACAGTGTAAAGAAATATCCAAAAAAAGAGGGGGGGTCAATTTTATTAGTAATCAAGGAAATGAGAAGAGTAGAAGGGGACCCCATTACCCACCCACTAGAATAGCTGAAATTTCAGAGTGATAAATATTAGGTGTTTGCAAGACTATGGAACAGTAAGAACTTTCATATACTGCTAGTAGGAGTGGAAAATAGAACATTTTCAAAAATGGTTTAGCATTATCTATCAGAGTTGAAGATACTCATAACACTATGAACTAGAGGACCCACTCTCATGTTTATGCGCACACAGAATACCCCTAACAGCAAATAGTCCTCAACAATGGAACAGATGATTACATTTTAGCATATTCACTCAATGGAGCACTACTGTACAGCAATGAAAATGAACAGACTCTAGCTTCCATCCAACAATGCAGCGGAATCGCAGAAACACCATGATGAGCAAATGAAACCAGACACAAAAGAATGCTTTCTCTGTAATCCCATTATACCAAATTCAAAACCAGGCAAAACTGAATTAGTGTGTTGAGAGATGCTTTCCTTCGGCTGTAGAAGTATAAGAAGAAAAAAAAAAAAAAGGAAGGGAATTATTACCTAGAAGTGAGGCTAGCATTTCCTTTAGTAGCAGAAAGGAGAGGAAATGGGTATGAAGTATTGGGGTGTTTTTGATGTATCAGCAATGCTCAATGTTCCAATCCTAAATTAGCGTGGTTGTTCCGTGAGAACACATGATAACTGTCCATTCATCACCTTCTTCTTCTTCTTCCTCCTCCTCCTCCTCCTCCTCTTCCTCCTTCTTGCTAGTCCTGGGGCTTGAACTCTGGGCCAGGGTGCTCTTCCTGAGCTCTTTTGTGCTCAAGGCTAGGGCTTTACCACTTGAGCCACAGCCCCAAGGCTGGCTTCTAACTGTAATTCTCAGATCTCAGCCTCCTGAGTAGCTAGGATGATAGGCATGAGCCACTGGTACCTGGCCATTCATGTTCTTAAAATGTTTGCTATTTTATTATTTATTTTGGTGGTATTGATATTGAACTCAGGGCCTTGCAGCACTTTCGAAGTATGCACTCATCACTGAGTTATGCCTCCAACCCTGATTTTTGCTGGCTATGTTTTAGATAAGGTCATGCTTTGTGCCTAGGCATGTGATTCCCCTATTTCAGGCATCCTAGTGGCTAGGATAATACACATGCTGCCAATAAGTCCAGTTAGTTATTCATTAAGAAGGAATCTGGGTGAAGTCTCTTCTGCCCAATCTAGCTTCAAACTGTGATCCTAACAATTTCAGACTCCTAAGTAGCTGAGACTACAGGTATGAGCCAATAGTGCCCAACAAAAGGTTATTTTTAACAGCTTTATTGAGATTGAATTCACATACCCATTGAAATTATTCAATTCCATGCTGTTTGATGTATTATTATAATTTTTTGAAATTATGGTAAAATACATGGAACATGAAATCTGCCATTTGAACCATTTTTCAGGATGCAATTCAGTGGCATTAAGTGCCCTCACGATGTTGTGTAACCATTAAGCAATAATTCCCTATTCTTCCCTCTCTTTGCAGGTTCCCCTGGGAGCCTCTAGTCTGCTTTCTATCTCTCTGAACTCGCCTATCTGAGGTATTTCATGTACGTGGCATTATACAATATTTGTTTTTTCACTGTCTGATTTCTTTTGCTCAGCATAGTATTTTTGTTGTTGTTGTTGTTGTTGGTCATAGGGCTTGAACTCGGGGCCTGAACACTGTCCCTGAGCTCTTTTGTTTAAGGTTAGTGCTCTACCACTTTGAGCCACAACTCCACTTCTGTTTCTTTGTTGTTGTTGTTGTTGTTTTTCCTGGTGGTTAATTGGAATCTCATGGACTTTTCTGCCTGGGCTGGCTTTGAACCTCAATCCTCACATCTCAACTTCCTGAGTCTAGGATTACAGGCATGAATCACCAGTGTCCGGCCATAGGCTTTCTTTCTTTCTTTCTTTCTTTCCTTCTTTCTTTCCTTCCTTCCTTCCTTCTTTCTTTCTTTCTTTCTTTCTTTCTTTCTTTCTTTCTTTCTTTCTTTCTTTCTTTCTTTCTTTCTTTCTTTCTTTCTTTCTTTCTCTCTCTTTCTCTCTCTGTCTCTCTCTCTCCCTCCCTCCTTCCCTCCCTCTCTCCCTCCCTCCCTCCCTCCATCCCTTCCTTCCTTCCTTCCTTTCTTTTTAATATTCATTCATATTGTAGCATAGAATTGTATTTTATTTCTTTGTGTAACTGAATAATATTCCATGGGATGGTGGCACCAGGTTTTGTCTCTCCATTTATCGGTGGAGGAACACCGGTTGTTTTTACTTTCTGTCCATTGTGAGTCATGATGCTATAAGCACTGGTGTACGATGTTATTATAGTATACTTGAATCCTTGCTTTTGATTCCTTTGGGTATGTATGCAACTGTGGATTTTTCTGGATTATGAGTACACTAACGTTTTCATCATTTTTCTACATGCTTTCCATTTTACAATGGAAAGGAAGGGGAGGGGAGGCAGCAAGTAGAAACAATTCTTTTCAATATTTTGTTCCCAAAGGAAGTTGAGAAATAGTTGGTAGGTTTAAGGTCCGCCTAAAGGCCTATGTTAGGTCTTCAGCCTGTTGTGCTATGGGAGATGATGGAACCTTTGGGAGGTTGGGCCTAGAGGAAGGAAGTGAGGTCATTGGGGGGTGTGTCCTTGAAGGGATATTGGGACACTAGTTTTCTCTTTTTTTTTTTGCTTTCGGATACCATGAAATCAATAGGCTCCCTCCACCATGTACTTTCACTACAAAAGCAATGGAGTCCAACAACAATCACTGAACCTTTTGAAACTGTAACTTTTCCTCCTTTTAAGTTGATGATCTTGGGGATTTTGTGATAGTGCTGGCAAGCTGACTGATACAAGGCAGTAGTATGCCAGAGGAAGTAAGCTCAAGTTATTTTTTGAGATGACAGAATTTAGAGAGGTTCATATGCAAATGAGAGTGATGCAGTGATGAAGGAGTAATTAACAATATAGGAGAAAGGTGATGATTGCTAGAGTCCATCCTTTCATGGATGAAAGGGAATGGCATTGGCTTGAGCTAAGAGGAGATTGTTCATCCCAAGAGGCAGGTGGAAAGGCAGGTTGGTGGGTTTATGTGGTGGTGGAGGCTGCTGATGTCTTGGATTTATTGGGTTATTCAGTCAGCAAGAGAGGAGAAGAAGCAGACAATGAGGTACTAGAGGTTTCAGAAATGGAGGAGGCAGGAAGTTCTCACCTAGGAGACCAGGTTTATTGTGTGATTACTGAACTAGACATCAACATCAGCATTAACTATTTCCTTCATTTGTGTGTGCTGAGTAATTGACATATACCATCCTGATCAACCTGTATGTAAAGAAAAGCTGTTCATCTGCCCATTTTATAAGCAAAAGAATTGGAGGCTTGGGAAATTTCGTCTAGGATACCAGTTCTGGAATCCAAACCCTTACACACGATGCCTCTCTTGCCAGGAGATTTGAGATAAACCAGATCCAGCCCCGACCTCAGGCATGTAACTGAATGGCTGAACTCTGCTTTGCGTATTTATCCCTTTGCTCTGCTCTCCCTCAGGCTTCCTCTCATTTCCGGACCCCACAGCTGGGAAAAGCAAAGGCTAGGTTTGCCTGGGACTTAGGGATTTCCTGGGATGTTCAATGCTGAACTCTGGACGGCCCTGCCCAAAGGTGGATGGGTATTCTAGGGGCTGGCCCTAAATTTTTCCTCTTGTGCTTTTACTGGTTCTCCTTCAGCATTTTGGATCACTTCACCTGTGTGTGTGTGTGTGTGTGTGTGTGTGTGTGTGTGTGTGTGTGTGTGTGTGTGTGTGTGTGTACTGGGGACTGGGCTCTATCCCATAGTTTTCCACTCAAGGCTGGTACTATACCACTTACGCTACAGCTTCATTTCTGGCTTTTGGGTGGTTAAGGGGAGGTAAGAGTCTCACAGACTTTCTTGCCTGGGCTGGCTTCAAACTGTGATCCTCAGATCTCAGCCTCCTGAGTACCTAAGATTACAGGCATGAGCCACTTATGCCTGGGCCTCATTTCACCTGTTTTACTTCCAGGGCCTCTTGGGAAGCCATGAATTAATTCTTCCTTGAAGATGAGATGAGAGTCTACACTGAGGGTTCAGGAAGGACTTTTCTTGAGCAGGGCTGAGTGCTCATGATCAACTTGAATATCATATCCCAAACCAGATTCATCATTTACGTCAATGGGCTACACATTCTGGGCTCTGCTGACACCTAGGGAGAAAGAAAAAGCCAATCTCTCTGGTGCTGTCTCCTTCCTTTCATGGATGGGGTCATTCATTCCATCATCTCATCCTCATCAAGGACCTGCTATACTCTGGTGAACAGCAAAGAAGCCAGCTACAGTGTTTGCCATCATAGCTTCCATTCTCTGGTCCCTCATCTGCCTTCTTGGTGAAACACCTTCAGGTAAGTGATCAAACCTTTCTTGTACAATCTTCCTTGCTCATTGAGTTACAATGGGGCTACATCCAGATAAACCCATCAGACGTTGAAAATACCCTCAGTTGAAAGTACATTGACTATATCTAACCTACTACTGAACCTTGTTCAGCCCAGCCCGCCTTAAACAGGCTCAGAACATTAATATGAGCCTACAGCAGGGTGGGACCATTAAACCCAGAGCTAATTTTCCAATAATGTGTTAAAGTTCTCCTAGGATTTCTTTTTTCTTTTCTTTCTTTCTTCCTTCCTTCCTTTCTTTCTTTCTTTCTTCCTTCCTTCCTTCCTTCCTTCCTTCCTTCCTTCCTTCCTTTCTTCCTTCCTTCCTTCCTTTCTTTTTGGGTTGGTCATGGGGCTTGAACTCACTGTCCCTCAGCTCTTCAGCTCAAGGCTAGCACACTACCTCTTGGGCCACACCACCACTTCCAGCTTTCTGGTGGTTTATTAGAGATAAGAGTCTCACAGACTCTCCTGCCCAGGCTGGCTTTGAACCGTGATCCTCAGAGCTCAGCTTGCTGAGTAGCTAGAATTACAGGTGAGAGTCACCGTCTCCCGCCTATCCTAGGATTTCTTTTTATTTTTCTTTTCTTTTTGCTTATGTGGTGCTGAGGCATCGAACCCAGGGCCTCAGGCATGCAAGGCAAGCGCTCTACCATTGAGCCACCTTTCCAGCCCCTATCCTAGTTCTTAAATATCTGTATCATGGGCCTGATTGAGTGCTAAGGTCTCTGCCAGCTGTGTCCATCATGAGAGAGGATTAGACTGTACCAGCCCAGAAGCAGATCCAAAGTCAACATTTGAACTATTGCCAATTACACGCGTATACTTTAACCATCATAAGACAACAACAACAACAACAACAACAGCCAGGCACTAGTGGTTTATGCCTGTAATGCTAGCTACTGAGGAGGCTGAAATCTGAGGATCAAAGTTCAAAGCCAGCCTAGGCAGGAAAGTCTATGAGACTCTTATCTCCTATTAACCAGAAAAAAGCAAGAAGGGGAGCTATAGCTTAGGTGTTTATGTCTTGAGATGAGACCCTTAGAGGAGGAATCCAAAGGTGTAACTTCTCTGAACATTTAAAATACTATGTATTGAAGCGAATTCCAGGAAATGGAAACATGTTTTCTGTTGGTGTTACTATTGTTATTATTGTTGTCGGTGCTGGTCCTGTTTGCTTTTGCTTTTAGGCTTTATAGTTTGTTTTTTTTTAGGGGGGAAGGGAGGGTGAAGAAAGGGAGGGAGGGAAGGTATGCATTATGTGGAAAATGAACTGTGTTTATTGTAGGCAGGGGTGAGACAGGGAAACTGGAGGAAAGTGAAGAAAGGGGTGACATTGTCCAAAAAAAGAAATGTATTCATTATCTCACTTTTGTAATGGGAACCCCTCTGTACAACACTTTAATAATAACAATAAAATTATATTTTTTAAAAAAGAATGTCAGCCTTGAGCATAAAAGCCAAGTGAGAGTCAAGGCTTTGAGTTCAAGCCTCAGTACATGCACTAAAGAAAACTAAATAATAAGGGCTGGGAATGTGGCTTAGTGGTAGCATGCATGAAGTCATTGGTTCGATTCTTCAATACCACATAAACAGAAGTAGCCAGAAGTAGAGCCATGGCTCAAGTGGTAGAGTACTAGCCTTGAGCAAATAGGCTCAGGGACAGTGCCCAGGCTCTGAGTCCAAGCCCCAGCACTGGCCAAGAAATAAATAAATAAAAATAAAAGTAAAATAAAATACATCAAAACATTGTAAGCAGCTGGGCATTAGTGGCTCACACCTGTAATCCTAGCTACTCAGGATGCTGAGATCTGAGAATCATGGATCAAAGCCAGCCCAGGCAGGAAAGTCTCTGAGACTGTTATCTCCAATTAACCACCAGAAAACCAGAAGTGGGGCTGAGGCTCAAAATGGTAGACCACTAGCCCTTAGCAAAAGTGCTCAGGGTCAGCCCCCAGGCCCTGAGTTCAAGTCTCACAACCAACAACAACAAAAAAATTGTAAGTCAGGAGCTGTCTGTACTTCATTTCCCCATACTTCTAATGGGATTTGTGACATAGATGCTCAACAAGTGTTAGTGGTTGGCTGTTTAAGTGAGTGAATAAATGAACACATTAAGGCCTTAAGTTCTACCAGTAGGTCCACAAAGTCTGATTGCATCTACCCAGACAGCAGGTGTGGGGAGCAACACTGGCTCACTGTGCTTACCTTGAAATTGATAGCAGATAGAAAAGTGCAGGTCTTCAAGAGGCTAGGGTGCAATGTCGAAGCAATCAAGCAAAGGGCACTCCAAGGTAGCCAGGCCTGCATGTGGTCCTTCAGTGAGCAGGACAGGCCCAGGAGGAAAGTGAGGATGAAGAAAGGCCCCAATGCTGCCCTCCCCTGTCTATGAAGTTCTCTGAGTCCCAGGATGGGGCTGGGAGGAAGGTGCTGGCAGGGGAAAGGGTTCAGGATTTTTCCCAGAGCAAATCCATGCCTCCCTGCTGAGCAAACTGCTCCAGAGGAAAAACAAGGGGCCTTGGAGCTGAAAGCCAGACCCATCATTTACTATTCCCTGAGTCGTGTAACTACTCTGTGCCTTGCCTGCCTGCCTTTCCTTCCTTCCTTCCTTCCTTCCTTCCTTCCTTCCTTCCTTCCTTCCTTCCTTCCTTCCTCTCTCTCTCCTTTCTCTTTCTCTTTCCTTTCTTTCTCTCACTCTCTTTTTTTTGGTCAGTTGTAGGATTTGAACTCAAGGCCTTGGTGCTGTCTCCAACCCTCTTTGTGCTCAAGCTAATGTTCTGCCACTATGAGCCACAGCACCACTTCTGGTTTTTGAGTGTTTAATTGGAGATAAGAGGCTCACGGGGACTTTTCTGCCTGGCTGACTTCGAACCGTGATCCTTAGATCTCAGCCTCCTGAGTAGCTAGGATTACAGGTGTGAGCCACTGGTTCCCAGCTTTCTCTCCCTCCCTCCCTCCCCCCTCTCTCTTTCTCTTTCTTTCTTCCTTCCTTCTTTCCTTTTTTTCTTTCTTTCTTTGTTTAAACTTTCTTTCTTTCTTTCTTTCTTTCTTTCTTTCTTTCTTTCTTTCTTTCTTTCTTTCTTCTTCTTTCCTTCCTTCCTTCCTTTCTCCCTCCCTCCCTCCCTCCCTACCCTTCCCACCTTCCCTCCCTCCCTCCCTTTCTCCCTCCCTCCCTTCCTTTCTTCTTTCCTTCCTTTAATTTCTTTTTTTTTTGGGGGGGGGGGAGGGTCCGGTCATGGGGCCTGAACTCTTGGCCTGGGCGCTGTCCCTCAGCTCTTCAGCTCAAGGCTAGCGCTCTACCACTTGAGCCACAGCGCCACTTCTGGCTTTTTTCTTTTTGCTTATGTGGTGCTGAGGAATCGAACCCAGGGCCTCTGGCATGCAAGGCAAGCGCTCTACCACTGAGCCACCTTCCCAGCCCCCCTTCCTTTAATTTCTTGTGCTGGTTCTGGGGCTTAAACTCAGGGCCTGGGCTCTGTCCCTGACCTTTTTTGCTCAAGGCTAGTGCTCTACCATTTGAGCCTCAGCTCTACTTCCAGCTGTTTTGTTGATTAATTGGAGATAAGCATCTTTTGGACTTTTCAGCCTGGGCTGGCTTCAGACTTTGATCCTCAGATCTCAGCCTCCTGAGTAGCTAGGATTACAGGTGTGAGCCACTGGCACCCAGCTAGGATTCTTACCAAAGAAAGACCACAGTGATCACATGCTACCTGGGACATGGTAGAGGGTGAGGAACCTCCACCAGACATTGAGAGTGATGGAATATTAAGGGGGGACTCCCCCACACAGCATTAGGGATGGAGCCCAGGGCCTTTTGTGTGCTTGGCAACATCTTAGCACTGAGCCACAAGCCCCTGCTTCAAGAGTAGGTTTGGGTATGTTTTTTTTGCCAGTCCTGGGGCTTGAACTCAGGTCTTGGGGACTGCTCCTGAATCTTTTTGTGCTCAAAGCTAGCACTCTATCACTTGAGCCACAGTAACATTTCTGGCTTTTTCTGAGTTGTTTATTGGAGATAAGAATCTCATGAGCTTTTCTGCCTGGGCTGGTTTTAAAGAGCAATCTTCAGATCTCAGCCTCCTGAGTAGCTAAGATTACAGGCAGGAGCTACCAGTACCTGGCTTAGGCCATTTTTTTTATTTTAAAAATTATTATTATTATTTATTGTTATTATTATTACTACTACTATTGTTATTTTGTCCATCCTGGGCCTTCAACTCAGGGCCTGTATACTGTCCTGAGCATTTTTGCTGAAGGCTAGTGCCCTACCATTTTAGGCACAGCTCTACTTCCAGCTTTTCTGGTGATTAATTGGTAATTAATCTCATAGACTTGCCTGCCTGGGTGGCTTTGAGCTTTGATCCTCAGATCTCAGCCTTCTGAGTAGTTAGAATGACAGATATGAAGCCCCAATGTGTAGCAGCAATTTTTATTGGATTTTATAAGCAGGTGCTTGGCCCCTGTCTTGCAAAAGGTACATGGAATTCTATTCCCTGTAGAATCACTGGAGAGATTTTGATTCTCCTTTTGCCCTGCCTCTTCCCAGACTAAACAACTTGCAAATAGGACACAGCCAACAGCAGTTTTCCCAGCTCTCCGGTGACACTCCCTCCCCCAGACCTGGCAACAGCTCTGACTGCCACAGGAGCCTCACATAGCACCGAGTGCCAGAGGTCTGGGCAGGGCCTGAGCGTGTGCATTTTGAGCAGGCACCTGGGTTATGCGGGCGCTGCTGGTTTGTGGACCACCGGGTTAGAAATTTCTGCTGTGGGAGGGTTAGATTCGAATGGGGCTGTGTGGGAGGTGAAGGCGCTCAGGGAGAAATCACTGCTTCCTCTCTTGGCATTGAATTAAGCATGGGATGGCTGCGTCTGAACTTTGCGTGTGCATCCATTGTTTTTATTACAGTCCGTCTGCCCGGGAGAGATGAGGTCATTTGACATTTGTGGAGGACCTAAGCTGTGCCCATGGGCCTCCCTCAGAGAGAGAGAAAGGATTATCTCCCCTCAGGAAAATAAATCAATAGGAGCTGCCAGACGAGGGTCTCCTGGGTGGCCTGAGGTAGCACCTGTGGATCTCCTACCTTTAGTCAGGCCCTGGCTCTGAGTATGTGTTGCCAGTGTTGTTTTTTTTTTTTTAGAGGAAATGCTCATTTCTATGAGTTGCTTCTTCTCCTCCTAGTTCCTAGGCTTCATTAATATGGAGGGGGAAAGGAGGGAGCCGGGAGCTAAGCAACGTTTTCCATGGAGGTTTCGATTGCTCTCATTTTATTCATTCAGCCTTCGTTTTGTTGAACAAATGCTTATGCCAGCTCTCAAAGGGTAGGATTGTGTCCATTTTGTTCATAGCTATATGCCCCATGCCGGGCTCAATAATCCTTGGTGCAATGACCAAGAACCTAACTGTTGTGGGCTAGTCCTTACATGGGTATAAGGAAGACACAGCCTGTATTAGTCAGCTTCACAGCACTAGAAGGAAATACCGGAGGCAATGAATTTATAGAAATAAAGGATTTGTTTTGAAGCTTAGTCCTGAGATTGGGTGGCTCTATTTCTCTGGGCCTCTGGCAAGGGCAGCACATCATAGTAGAGGTACATGGAAGAGCAAGCTTGTATCATGAATCAGGAAGCAGAAAAGGAGAGAGACCAGGGTCCCATAACGTCCTTCAAAGGAATGCCCCCTCCCCCTACCAATGACCTAAGGTCCTCTCACCAGGCCCCACCTCTCACAGGTTCCGCCCATCCCTCAAGAGCACCACTCTGGAGATCAAGATTTTTTTTTGGGGGGGGGGTCCAGTCATGGGGCCTGAACTCTGGGCCTGGGCGCTGTCCCTCAGCTCTTCAGCTCAAGGCTAGTGCTCTACTACTTGAGCCACAGCGCCACTTCCGGCTTTTTTCTTATGTAGTGCTGGGGAATCGAACCCAGGGCCTCAAGCATGCAAGGCAAGCGCTCTACCACTGAGCCACCTTCCCAGCCCCTGGAGATCAAGATTTTAACACATGCACATTCATGAGAGGAACATTCATGCAAGTTTACCGTAGTTTTAGCCACCTAAAGTTTTGAATAGTGGTCTAGGGGAGAAATGACACCCACCATCCCCACCTTATGGGTACCAAAATCCCTAGATACTCAGGTCCCTTATACAAAATGATATACTATAGACCTCTACTCAGCCTCTTGTGTACTTCACATCATCTCCACATGACTTTAAATGCCCAATACAATGTAAGTGCTAGTTGTTATCCTGAATTGTTTAAGGAATAATAATAAGAAAAAGATCTGTCCATGATCTGTACAAACATAAATTGTGTGTGTGTGTGTGTGTGTGTGTGTGTGTGTGTGTGTGTGTGTGTGTGTGTGTGCTCATGTGCATGCATGCAAAGCCCCAGGGGGCTTGAACTCAGGGCCTGGGCACTGTTCGTGAGCTTTTGTGCTCTGGTTAATTGGATATAAGAATCTCACAGAGGACTGGGAATGTGGCTTAGTGGTAGAGTGCTTGCCTAGCATGCATGAAGCCCTGGGTTTGATTCCTCAGAACCACATAAACAGAAAAGGCCAGAAGTGGTGCTGTGGCTCAAGTGGTAGAGCACTAGCCTGGAAGCCTGGAGCACAGAGAGGCGCAGGGACAGTGCTTGGGCCCTGAGTTCAAGCCCCAGGACTGGCAAAAAAAAAAAAAAGAACCTCACAGACTTTTCTGCCCAGGCTGGCTTCGAACTGCAATCCTCAGACATCTGGAGCCTGAGATTGCCCTGGATAGTGGCCGATGGTCTCCTAGCTGAGTCTTCCAAATACCTTGTGGTCTCAGGACCAGAAGGATCCCAGCTGACAGGAGTTGAGGAGGGCTGGCAGCAAGGATAGAGCTGGGAGGAGGCCAGCCTCTGCCTCCAGCTGGATGTTCTTGGGCAAATCAATGTCCAACCTGAATTTTCAGCCTTCTAACCTAAAACATAGGGGCAATCTTTCATGTCTGAAGTTCATGTCAAGGTCCCCTCTAATTCTAAACATCTTCCTTGAGTCCCAAATTGCCACTAAGATGAGTTTGGATTTGAGGGGCTTCTATTGGGGAGTTTGTGGCTATGTTGCTAAAGACACGGAATGAGTTCTTCTTAAAAGGAAGAGAATTTCTGTTTCTTTTTGGATCGTCGCCTGCCAGGGGTAGCCCAGGGCAGCAAATCTGTGAACCAGAGCTCAGAACTGCAGGTGCTTAAAGCCTGATGGATCAGTGGGACTTGGTACTCTAATCATGATGAGAGGAAACAGCCCGTGAACAAGGACACCCACAGCCAAGGGCTCAGGAGGCCCAGACCTGTCCTACTTGCCATGTCTCAGCAGAGCCTGGAGAGGGTGACAGGATAGTAGCAAGTTAGTCTCCATAATCAATGATTCCTCTTCCCCAATCCCCTCCCCTCCCCTCCCCCTCCTTTTCCCTCCCCCTCCTCCTTCCCCTCCCTCTTCTCCTTTACCTTCTCCTCCTCCTCCTCTTCCTATTCCTCTTCCTCCTCCACCTCCTCCTTCTTATTGCCAGATCTGGGCTTGAACTCAGGCCTTGCACTGCTCCTGAACATTTTTGCTCAAGGCTAATGCTTTACCACTTGAGCCACAGTTACACTTTTGGCTTTTTCAGTGGTCAACTGGAGATAAGAATCTCACCAACTTTCCTGCCTGAGCTGGCTCCAAACAGTCATCCTCAGATCTCAGCCTCCTGAGTAGCTAGGATCACAGGTGTGAGCCACCAGCACCCAGCCTTGATTCCTTTCGATCAATCTCTTTCTCTCTACAGATGCATCCTGTTGTTTTTGCTTCCATGGACATCTGACTGTTCTGATTGCTTCCCACCAGAGCCTAGGCTGGCATCAAGGTCCATGCCCCAGGGTTGGCAGGAGAGAGGCCTTGTCCCCAGTATATCAGGGCAGGAATTAAAGCCTTGCCTGGAAGGCAACTAGAGTTGCTTTCATCAGACAGAAGCTACTCCATGCTTTCTGAGACTTTCCTTCTGTCACTTAACACCTTGGCTCCCTGACCCCAGGTCTTCCAGTTTTGGCCAGACCTCAATGGAAGGCCCTGCCTCTTCCCAATATTCCGGAATCTTGCACCTTCCCTGTTTCCAAGGAACCTTGGCAGGCATAGGAGGGTCCTATCATTGGCCATCCAGGAGCCAGACACCCTCTGTCGTAGCCTCGTTGAACTGTCCAGACCAAATACCATACACTGGGTGCTGAAAAGAACAGATATTAGTTCTATAAGCTAGAAGTTCAAGGTTCCAGCATGATCTGGTTTCAGCAAGAGTCCTCTTCATGGCTTGTGGGTGGCCATCTTCTCATTGAGTCGTCACCCAATGGACAGAGAGAGGCAGCAGTCCCTCGAACACACAAATATCCCTTGGAATCAAGGCCTAATTTTTTTTTTTTCACCGTATTCAATGTGATTACTTCCTTACAGAATCCATCAGCAAGTACAGCAATGCTGAGGGTTAGGGCTTCAACATATGACTTTGATAAGTGGAGAGGACCCAATGCAGCCCATAATTTCCTTGCAAATGAAGCTCCATCCCATCGAAACTGCTGTCTGGCTGCTGATTGGCTGGGATAGGTTCCCAGGGCACTGCCCATCAGGAGTAATCTAAAGCCACTTGCAAATCCCCAGCGGGCTAGTTGCTCCTGTCACTCAGATTCCGGGGACTCAACTCTGGGGGGTGGCACAACTAGCAGGTGCTCAGTGGAGGCTTGGAGATAGGGTCAGAGCTGGTTTGTCAACGAACTCGAGCTTTGCTGTTACCAAAGGATGTGTGTGTGTGTGTGTGTGTGTGTGTGTGTGTGTGTGTGTGTGTGTACAAAAGGAGGCAGACACACTCACTGATCATCCACCTATCCCTCCCTTCATTCATCTAACTGCCTCTCTTTTCACTCTGCTCCTGAGTATCACTGCTAGTCCTATGCTCACTTCTTGAGTGTGAGTGGAATTTAGGACCATGATGGAATATCACTGTTATGATTATATTGCAAAGCAAAAATATAAGCATAATAAAGGTTCCCCGATCAGTTGACTTTGAAAGAATCAAAAGGATTATCATTTTGAGTGGGTCTAACCTAATCAGACAACTTTTTCCATGCCATCAGAGAATAAAACAACAGTGAGATTCTCCAGGAAGGAAGAACACAACTATATATTGTGAATTAGGTAAGGTTCTGATGGTGGTAACTTCTAGAAACTGAGAGAGTTCCCTGGCCAATACCTAGCAAGAAAATAGGAGCCTCAGACCTATAAGCTGGGAAAAAAACTACAAGCTCCAGAAAGGAAGACAGTCTTTTATTATTTATTTATTTGTTTTTTTGTCGGTTGTGGGGCTTGAACTCTGGGCCTGGGTGCTGTCCCTGAGCTCTTCAGCTCAAGGTGAGTGCTCTACCACTTGAGCCACAGCGCCACTTCCTGTTTTCTGGTGGTTAATTGGAGAGGAGAGTCTCACGGTCTCTCCTGCCCGGGCTGGCTTTGAACCATGATCCTCAGATCTCAGCCTCCTGAGTAGCTAGGATTACAGGTGTGAGCCACGGGCACCAGGCTAGGAAGACAGTCTTATGACAGAAAACCTATTCCTGCTAGGCATGAACTTTGACCTTGGTCCTCCAGCAAATGAGGTGAATGTGTTTGAAGCCACTCAGTGGTGGCAATGTGTGCCACAGCAGTAGAACAGACTCCCGATGTTTTAGTGGACCACCTCTCAGTCGCCTCCTTCTACCAGCATCTACTTCTTGGATCTTTCTGCACTATTCTTTCTCTTCATTAGCATTTTTCAACAGCTAGTCAACGCATCTTTCTAGCTCTCTCCTTTTCCAAACTCTTCTTTTTCTAGCAGATCTTTTCTCCCATCCAGGAGTTTCATAACCAATGTGCCTCATAATTGGGGGGTGGTTGGTGCCATAAGATTATAAAGTAGCCAGGCGCTGGTGGCTCATGCCTGTAATCCTAACTACTCAGGAGACTGAGATCTGAGGATTATAGTTCCAAGCCAGCCTGGGCAGGAGAATCAGTGAGACTCTTATCCCAAATAAACTACTCAGAAAAGGCCGCAAGTGGCAATGTGGCTCAAGTGGAAGAGTGCTAGTCTTGAGTAAAAGAAGCTCAGGAGGGGCTGGGAAGGTGGCTCAGTGGTAGAGCGCTTGCCTTGCATGCCTGAGGCCCTGAGTTCAATTCTTCAGCACCACATAAGAAAAAAGCCGGAAGTGGTACTGTGGCTCAAGTGGTAGAGCGCTAGCCTTGAGCTGAAGAGCTGAGGGACAGCGCCCAGGCCCAGAGTTCAGGCCCCACGACCGGACCCCCCAAAAAAAAAAGAAGCTCAGGAACACTGCCTATGCAAAAAAAAAAAAATTATAAACTAGCTGAAATATTTCCATTGTCTGTCTAGTGATCCCATGGCTTTCATAGCTTGTGTAAGTACATGAGGATGTCTGCACAACAAAATTGCCTAATGTCACATTTATAGGAACCGATTGCATCATTAATGCCTGAGTATATAACCTTCCTGTCACCTTGCACCCTCACATGATGTGGTGTGGTTTCTCCTCCTTAGTGTCAAATTTCTTGATCAGTCTACACTTCCTTGCACCCCATTTATTGTGCAGCACTCTGCAGCTGCCAACAACCTCCAGGTGAACATGCCTGTAGCCTGAATACACTCCTCACCCTCCTGCAATGAACTACCATTGCTCACACTCATCACTTGCTCACATCCAGCCTTCCTAGTAGCAGCCACATCCCGTTGCCTAGCAATGGTAGTTTGGGAGTTACTGACCTGCGTGGTGTCCTGTTGATACCGACGAACTATAACATCTGCATCAGGTCTTTGGTCTCTATGGCTTCAAAGAATCAGTCAATGGAAAGAGTGTAAGAAGTAAAACAGCAAAGATTTTTTTTGAAGAAAATGATAAGCAGAAGCTGGGTGATGACGGCTCGTGCCCATAATCCCAGCTACTCAGGAGGCAGAGATCTGAGGATCGTGTTCAAAGCTAGCCCGGGCAGGAAAGTCAGTGAGACTCTTATCTCCAGTTAACCATCAGAAAACCGGAAGTGGTGCTGTGGCTCAAGTGGTAGAGCACTCACCTTGAGCTGAAAAGCTGAGGGACAGCGCCCAGGCCCAGAGTTCAAGCCCCACAACCGACAAAAAAAAAAAAAAAAAAAAAAGAAGAGAAAAGAAAATGATAAGCAGAGCTCCTGCTAGGCAGGAGGGGTCCTAAAGGAGGGCACCGCCTGGGATGCATTGTGCAGGGGTTAATAAGGTGTCTCTAGGAGAGAGCTATGTGACTCTCAAGATCATTGGACAGTCTGTGGACTATATCAATGCCCAGAGCCAATCAGAGACTCCACAGAGGCTGCACAACTCCCCATGAGTTCTTGTTTAGCACACACCTATAGGGTCCAATCAGTCCATTCTTCATGTATAAATCTTCCAAGGGCAATGGGCTATGACATGATGTTCAGGGGGCACATGTTCAATGGCTCAAGGTCATGTGATATCTAGGGGTCTGGGTTTCAGACTGCAGAATCGCTATGGGAGGAGACTTTTACCAGGATTGCCAGACTTATTTTTCCCCCTGCTCTCAGTATTATCCAAAGCCTATGAGGATGTTCTTACCTTCTAATCGGCTCAAGGATGGCCAGGGAACAATGAAGAGAAATCAGATCCTGAGTCATCGCATTGATGAGAGTGCTGGATTCAACTTGCCCTGAAGCCTGCTCTCTGGCACTTTCCAGTGCTATGAGCCAATAAATGGCTTCCAGGCTTCTGCTACAATGACTTGAATTTTCTGCCTCTTTGTGTCCTTGGTGCTTAACATCTTCATGACACTTGACACTGTCAATATCTTCTTCTTGAGTAACAGCAATCGAATAATGGTAGATGAATCATGCCTGAAATATTTTGGTACTGGGGTTGTTTTGTATTTTCCTTGGTGCAGTTAGGATTCTGGGAGGGACCAGGTGGCAGATATTGGAGTCATTTCGGCAGAGCAAGGATGTCAGAGCGGTTCTCTTGGCTTTTCCCTCAATGCCAGCATGGCCTGTGGAGACTATAGCTGTCACATCTGTAGTCAAGGCTGAAAGCTGGCGGGGAGGATGGGTGAACGAGGTGCCATTGCCGACTGCCTGTACTAATGACTTACTTGGTCAGAGCTGGGTCACAGGGCCACCTCGGGCTGCAAGGAAGTCCAAGAAGGCAAGAGTTCAGCTTTTGACACCCTGTAGCACAGTAAGCTGATTAGAAGGGTGGTAGGGTGACATCCCAGTGAACCTTCCTTAAGTCCCAGGGCCATCTCCACTGAGCTGTCAGGCTCCAGGAACCTTTTCTGGCTGGTTGTTTTCTTTGCGCATGCGCAGTGGCTTCTGGAGGATCCAAATGGGTACTTCTAGGTCCCACCCACCCTGCCAATGCCTATTTGTTCAGCTGTTTGGGCTTCATCTCCACCTGGCGGTACACAGGTGCTTGGTGCCTTCCACCACTTTTCTAACAAGGCTGGTAAGCCAAAAAGTCAACATGGCCTCCTGAGGCTTGGGCAGAGATTATTCAGCAGTGCCAGCTGCAGCAATTACTCCAGATGTGGGAAGATCCAGTTGTACTGTTTGTGATCCCAAAGCAAGGAGAGCTGCCTGATGGAGCCTCAAAGCTTGATGGGAGGCCATGTGGGGAGACAGAAATGGATGAAAGATGGACATGTGGCTGTAGACTTTGATTCTGGTGTGACAGAAGTTATTTGGAGGCTCCACACAGCTTGACTTTTGTATTCTCTGGCTTTTTAGGCTCAGAGGCCCTAGAATTGTCCCTGATCTCCAGAGGGCTTGAGGATAGCCAGTCTATCCCTGGCCTTGCTCAGACACTAGTTTAAGGTGCGTACCAAAACCTGGGCAAAGAAGGAGAGGAAGTCAGGCAGCAGGCAAAAAAGGAAGGAAGAGAAAAAGAAAGAGAAAGGAAGCAAGATGCTGGTGACTACTCAGGAGGCTGAGATGTGAGGACTGCAATTTGAAGCCAGCCTGGGCAAGAAAGTCCATGACACTCTTATCTCCAATAAACTACTTAGAAAAAGCTGGAAGTGGAGCTGTGGCTCAAGAGGTAGAGTGCTAGCCTTGAGCAAAAGAAACTCAGGGACAAGGCCCAGGCCCTGAGTTCAAGCCTCAGGACCAGCAAAAAAGAAAGAAAAAAAGAAAGAAAGAGAGAGGGGGGGAGGGAGGGAGGAAGGAAGGAAGGAAGAAAGAGAAAAGAAGGAGAGAGGGAAGGAAGAAAGAAAGGAAGATGAGAAGGAAGGAGGAAGGAGGAGGGGAGGAAGGGAAGGAGGTGCAAAATCTAGCAAGGTTGAGAAGTCCAGGCCTAACCCTGGTTTTTCTCTGTCGGCAACCTCAGGTGGCCTCCCTCCACGGGCCTCAATTTCCGCCTGTGCAGAAAGAAGGCCTGGATTAGATCACTCCCCAGGCTTCCTCTAGCCCTGACATTCTGTGATTTTCTCATTTCCTTCAGACTCCAGGGGCCTGCAGACCCCATGCTAATGTGCATGAATAAAACATGGGCATCCCAAAGCTCTAAATATTGCAAGTATTTGCTTTGGATTTGTTCTCACTTAACTGCGTGGTAAGCAGCGTCCAGCTGGGGCCCCACAGCCTCCTGTTTGGATTGTTCCAATGTGGCCAGACTCCCTGAGGATGGAAAGGGGGTGTGGGGGAGGTCACTCTCCCAGGTTACTCCTGCCCCCTCACCATCGCCCTTCCCACACGCTGGCCTTGAGGGTGCTTTGTTTTTAGGCAGCCCCAAACCACCTCACCAGCTCCCTTGTGTAGTAGGGCTCCAGGCCCTGATCCTACTGCCCAGGGAACATTTTCCTTGGCTGTCTGGCCTGCTACCTTCACTGTCTATGTGCCCAGCTGATCCACTTTGGGGACTACCTGTCCCTTATTGCTGTGTGGCAGTTTTTCATTAATTTTAAGTTATTTGATGTGTGTGTGTGTGAGTGTGCACGTGCATGTGCACACATGCGCACATGTGAATGCATGCCAGTGCTGGGGCTTGAACTCTCAGCCTCAGCATTCTGTCCCTGAGCTGTTTTTGCTCAAGACTGGTGCACTACCTCTTGAGCCACAGCTCCATTTCTAGCTTTTTGGTGCTGAATGGAAGATAAGAGTCCCATGGACTTTCCCACCCAGACTGGGTTCAAACTGCAATCCTCAGATCTCAGCATCCTGAGTGGCTAGGATTACAGGCATGAGCCATTGGTGCCCAGGCTGTTTGATTAAAAAAATACTTTTAGGGGGCTGGGAAAGTGGTTCAGTGGTAGAGTGCTCGCCTTGCATGCATGAGGCCCTGGGTTCAATTCCTCAGCACCACATTAAGCAGAAAAAGCTGGAAGTGGCGCTGTGGCTCAAATGGTAGAGCACTAGCCTTGAGATGAATTGCTGAGGGACAGCACCCAGGCCCAGAGCTCAGGTCCCAATGCCGGCAAATAAATAAATAAATAGATTAATTAATTAATTAATTAATTTTAGAGATGTTTTCAGCTTCCCAAACAACTTCCAGAAAGAGTTCCCACGTACCTTCTACTTCTCCTTAGTGTCTGCTAATGTGGTATATTTGTTTCAGTTGATGAGCCAATATTGGCACATTATTACTTATTAAAACCCACGGTTTATCAAAAGGAACTCCAGGAAATGGAAATGAGATTCTTTTTTGCTTTGTTGCTGTTTTTGTTTTCATTTCCTTTTGTCTTGTTTGTTCATTTATCTGTCTTTGGTAGGGCAAGGGGGGGGCACAGAAATGGAGGGACAAAGGGTGAGCAAAAACAGCAGGGGTACTCACCTAGACATTGTGGAAAATGAACTATACAACTTGTGAGTGGGGACAGGAAGGAAGAACTGGGAGAGAATGAGGGACAGGGTGACATTGTCCAAAAAGAAATGTACTCTTTATCTGATTTATGAAACTGTAACCCCTCTGTTCATTACCTTTATAATCACAATAAAAAAGAAAAATTCTGTTTACCTTAGGGTCTAATGTTGGCCTTGAACATTCTATAGATGTTGTTCAATACATTAATAGTGGGGGTACTGAGGAACTGCTCTGCCCTGGGAGACCTGGGCTCCCTCCTCTCCTCGACCCCCTGAAGTGTTTTCACGGTCTCCACTTCAGAATGTCACAGAGCTGGAAGCACACAGTATGTAGCCTTTTCAGAGTGGCTTTTCTTTTGTTTCTTACTTTCTTTTCTTTTTCTTTTTTGGTCAGTCTTGGGCTTGAACTCTGGGCCTGGGCTCTGTCCCTAAGCTCTTTTGCTCAAGGCTAGCACTCAACCACTTTGAATCACAGTGCCACTTCTGGGTTTCTGGTGATTAATTGGAGATAAAGGTCCCATGGACTTTCTTGCCCAGGCTGGCTTTGAACTGCGATCCTCATATCTTTGCTTTCTGAGTAGCTGGGATTACAGGTGGGAGCCACCAGCACCTGGCTGGCTTCTCTTTTACTTAAGAATATATATATTTTTTGGCTTGATAGTTCTTTTTTTTTAGATGGTTGGTATGAAAAATCAAACTCAGGGTCTTGTGCTTACTCAGCTTACTTGCTTGGCTGGTGCTCTACCACTTGGGCCATGCCTCCAACTTTACTTTTTTTGTTCGGTTTAAAAAATATCTTTAAGTAGTTGTACAAAGGAGTTGCCGTTTAACAAGGCAATTTAGGAGTACAATGTATCTTGATCATTGTCACCCCTTTCAACATTCTCATCCTTCTTCTACCCACCCCTTCCCTCACACTTCTTTTTTACATCTTTATTGAAAAGGTGATGAGCAGGGGCATTACAGTTACATAACTAAGGTAATGAGGACATTTGTTTTTAAACACTGTTACCTCATCCCTTATTTTCTCTTGCTTATTCCTCCTTATACCCCACCACCCCAAGTAGTAAGGTTCATATCCAACAGTGTCAAGTGAGTATCAATGTCACATTAGTTCATCTTTTGTCCTGCTGTTTCTGTCCTCACACTTCTTAACGTTTTGGGATATATGTTGGATTCTTGACTGTGTTCTTCTCCTCTTCTCCTTCCTTGACCCCACCTCACTCCTTTTGGGTATCTGCTTCCAGGTGTTTTATTTTGTTGGGCTTTGCCTTTCTAAGTAATTGCACTGAGTTCTGCCTTGACTCTACCCTGTTTCAGTTAATACATTTGTATACACTTGCAGACCACACAATGTAGTTATTTGTAAGTTTATAAACTAAACCTATAATTTTTTCCAGGTGTTTCCATTTCTTTACAAATAGTACAATATCATTCTTTCGAATGGATGACTAAAAATCCATTGGGTATATATACTACATTTTCTTGATCCACCTGTCCATTAAGGGGCATCTGTCCAGCCCTGCTTTTTGCTGATTATTTTGGAGATGAAATCTAGCAAACTTTTCTTCTGGGCTCAACCCATGATCCTCCAGATCTTAGCCTCCTGAGCAGCTAGCATTACAGACACTAGTGACTTGAGACACTTGAGACACTGGTGCTGGGCTGTTATTTTTTTTAATTTTATTTGATTTTTTTGGTTGGACCTGGGCCTTGAACTCAGGGGTTAGGTTCTGTCTTCACTTCCGGCTTTTTTTGGTAGTTAGTTGAAATAAATGTCTTACAGATTTTCCTGCTCAGGCTGGTTTCAAACCACTATCCTTAGTTCTCAGCCTTCTCAGTAGCTAGGATTACAGGCATAAGCTACTGGTGCCTGGATAAGGTTCCTTCCTTCCTTCCTTCCTTCTTTCCTTCCTTCCTTCCTTCTTTCCTTCCTTCCTTCCTTCCTTCCTTCCTTCTTCCCTTCTTTCAACACTTTAGGTGTGCATTCTCATCATAAATTATCTATGACCATATTAGATATTGTACAGACAGGAACACTTTTGAGGGTAAAAAGGAGATGCTATTAATAATTATGCTCAGACCACAAGTGTGAACCAGGACTCTCCCAGATAATATATAGTCTTCCTATTTATAACTGGTATCTAGCTTCTTAAAATAGTAGCTGAAAGAACAGGGATATTTTTGTGCTTCTCCAAAAATATTAGATAGAGCATCAGTTAAGTCTACACTAGCTGAAGACACAGAATGCAGCAAATCTCAGTTTATTGTCACTCACATAAACACCAAAACAGGTAAAGCTGATTGATGTGGGAGGGAGGTGGTGGGATGGGGCAGGTGAAGGGTGCTCTGCTCCACACAGCCATTCAGAGACCCAGGCAGATAAAGCAGCTGTCATCTTCTACAAGTGTCTTTCACACAGAGTAATCCATCATCCCAGTTTGTCTCTGACTAAAGGGTTTCCCGAGAGTCCAAATTGGGAAATTTGATCACCTATTTCCGCTAAAGATTGGCATCCCAGCTAGGTGTTGGCTCACATTTATAATCTTGGCTTCTTGGAAGGCCAAGAACCAGAGGTTCAAGGTCAGCCTAGACAGAAAAAAAAGCATGAGATTCCCTTCTCTAACCTAGCTGGGCATGGTGACTCAAGTTACCTTCAGCTATGAAAGAAGTTGAGATGGACAGGATCAGAAGGTTCTGGCCAGCCCACACAGAAAAGTCTTTGAGATTCCTCTCAACTGAAAGAATAGGGTGTGGATGCATGCACTTGCCATTCCAACTTGGATAGGAAGCTTAAAATAGGTAGATCATGGTCCAAGCAGGCAAGTCCTTATTTTGAGGCCTTATCACAAAAATAATCAGGGTAAAAAACAGGATGGAAACATTGCTCGTTGGTAAAGCTCTTGCCTAACTAGCACAAGCCCCAAATTCAAAGCCTAGGACTGGAGAAGAAAAAAAAAAAAAAAGACAGCCAAAGGGAAGGAAGAGAAAGAGAAAAAGCTGAAAGAAGTTTTATAGGCCAGGCTACCCATCACATTTGTTTACCTTCTATTGGCCAGCAAAGTCTTATGCCCCCACCCAACTGCAAGGGAGACTGGGAAATGTAGTTTAGCTGTGCACTCAAAAGGAAAAGAAAATGGGTTGGGTGATACAATAACACTTTCTATCATGGAGAAAAATCAATTGTGTTTTTTTCTTCACTTTGAGTCCTCTGATGAGATCTTCATAATCATCAGCTGGCATGTACCTAGAAGACACTGTGCTTTTATTTTATTGTATTGTATTTTTTGGTCATGGGGCTTGAACTCTGGGCCTGGGCGCTGTCCCTCAGCTCTTCAGCTCAAGGCTAGCCTCTACCACTTGAGCTACAGCGCCACTTCCAGTTTTCTAGTGGTTTATTGGAGATAAGAGTTTCATGGACTTTCTTGCCCGGGCTGGCTTTGAACCGCGATCCTCAGATCTCAGCCTCCTCTGTAGCTAGGATTACAGGCATGAGCCACTGGCGCCCGGCTACTAGTGCTTTTGAAACCGAAGTCTCATCCAGGTGCTGGTGATGTTTGCCTGTAATCCTAGTTACTTAAGAGGCTAAGATCTGAGGATTGGGGTTTGAAGCCAGCCTGGGCAGAAAAGTCTCTGAGACTCTTATCTCTAACCACCAAAAAAGCCAAAAGTGGAAGTGTGGCTCAAGTGGTAGAGCACTGGCCATGAGCAAAAACGTCAAGTGAGAGCTCAAGGACCTGAGTTCAAGACCCCAGTACTGGAATGAAAGGAAGAAAGAGAGAGAGAGAGAGACAGAGAGAGAGACAGAGACAGAGACAGAGACAGAGAGACAGAGAGACAGAGAGACAGAGACAGAGAGAGACAGAGAGACAGAGAGAGACAGAGAGAGACAGAGAGACAGAGAGACAGAGACAGAGAGAGACAGAGAGAGAGAGAGAGACAGAGAGAGAGAGAGAGAGAGAGAGAGAGAGAGAGAGAGAAGGGGTGGGGGGGGGAAAGAGAGAGTGTTTTTGGCACAAAGTAGTCCATCATCCCAGTTTGTCCCTGACTAAAGAGTTTCCAAATTGGGAAATTTGATCACCTATTTCCACTAAAGATTGATACCCCAGCTAGGTGTTGGCTTACATTTGTAATCTTGGCTACTTGGAAGGAGAGAAAGAAAGAGAAAGAACAAGAAAAAAAGACGAGACAGGGAAGGAAGAAAGGAAAGGAAAGATGGGATTGGAGACATGGCTCAGTTGGTAGAGCACCAACCAAAAGTGGCAGGTACAAAAGTGTCATGAACAAAAGTGGCAGGTACTGAGTTTGAGTCCCAGTCTCAGACCTAACCAAAAAAAAAAAAAAAAAAAAAAAAAAGAAAGAAAAAGAAAAAGAAAAGAAAGAAAAGAACTAAAGGAAACAAAAGAAAAAACATTGAAGTCTCATTTGTCCAGCAGCCAACAGTCTTCAAGTCTGTGTTACCATAGCCCAGGCCTCCGCTTTTTAAGTAATTTTGAATAGTCTGGGGTTGTGTGAAATTTGGGGGAATGACATGATGGAGGTGACACTGCTAAAAGGGAACAGGTAGGGGAGTAGAGCGAAGCCACACTAGAGAGTCTGGTGGTGCTGCAAATTAAAACACTGTAGATTATAAAAGCACTCCAACACATTCAGGTACCCACGTGGCATATGTAGCTTCGTCCTCGGTCTTTGGCAAGATTGCTTTTTCCAGGCCCCAACCATCAATGGGTCATTTCATGAAGCTATGTGTTTCCATGGCAGCTAATACACTTCATGGCCATTAATGCTTCTAGCATCTCTGAGAAGTGGGTTAGAGCTGTTAAGTCCAGGCTGAGGGAACCTACAATTGTTAGAACGATACCACAATCTTGCCTGATGCAGGCTCTGTGTACCACAGATGTAGCCAGAAGGAAGAGGGGGAGGTGAGACCGCAAGTGGAGAAGAAAATGATGCTAATTTCACATACTTCCTTCTCTGGTTTCCCCGCCCCCCCCCTCAGGGGGAGGCAAGGCCCCAGGGCTACAGTGAGTGTCCATATACAATAGCACCAGGGCAAACCCAGCTAGAGGGCCATTGAATTTCTGCAGCCCCCACCCAAAGGATCAAGGGCTCTCTTCTATAGTGTGGGTTTGGGAGCTGCCCTTTCTTCTCTTGATTTGCTCTTTGGGGTCACAGAGTCTGGTATTAGTGTCTTGTGGCTACTATAACAAATTACCATAAGCTTGGTGAATTTTGTTTTGTTTTGGTTGGTCGTGGGGTGTGAACTTGGGGCCTGGGTGCTGTCTCTAAGCTTTTTGTCACTCAAGGCTAGCACTCTACTGCTTGGAGCCACAGCACTACTTCTGGTTTTCTGGTGGTTAATTGGAGATAAACGTCTCATGAACTCTCCTGCCCGAGCTGGTGGAGAACTGCAATCCTTAGCTCTCAGCTTCCTGAGTAGCTAGGATTACAGGTATGAGCCACCAATGTCCTGTTCAGAATCTCTTTTCTAGTTCTTTTTCTCACTAACATTGTCTCTCGGGGTTTGCAAATGCTTCTCTAGCCTTCCAGTAGCCTCATTTCTGCCTCTTCCTTTACCTCCTCCAACCTAGAGCAAACCATTGACTCTTTTCATCCTAAATGTTCCAGAAAGCTCCTTTTCTTGTTACCGTTGTATATTTGGTAACTTTTTCATCTACAGCAACATAGGTCAAAGGCCATAATGCTCAATATAAGCAAGTGAGCTGATGAATGGATAGGGACATACTTATTAACACACATAGACATGTTTTTGAAGTTTATTTACAAGACTCAATGTTTTACATTTGAGGCTGACTGGAGTGACTAATGAAGGCCAGGGATTGAAATTATCCAAGGTTTCATCATTCATGTATCTGTTGTGTGACCTGGTAATACCCTAAGAGTTGGTGCTCTTAAGACATTTATTTCACTATGGCTACTCTGGTATGGGACTTTTATGGAAGCCAAACTTTTAAAAAATTGAAATACAATATAGTAATAATTGTGTGTGTGCGAGTGTGCGTGCATGTGTTTGTGTGTGTGTGTGTGTGTGTGTGTGCACATGTATGTATGCATGTATATGTGTGTGTGTGTGTGTGTGTGTGTGTGTGTGTGTGTGTGTGTGTGTGCTGGTCCTGGGCCTTGAACTCAGGGCCTGGGTGCTGTCCCTGAGCTTTTTTGCTCAAGAGCCTGTGTTCTACCACTTGAGCCAAAACTCTACTGTCAGCTTTTTTAGTTCTTAATTGGAGATAAGAGTCTCATGACTTTCCTGCCTGGAATGGCTTCGAACCACACTCTTCAGATCGCAGCCTGCTGAGGAGATATGATTACAGGTGTGAGCCCCTGGTGCTTGGCTAGTAATAGTATTTTTAAAGATAATCTTTGATTTGTATTGTTATCATAAAAGTGTTGTACAGAGGGTTTACAGTTACATAAGTCAGGTAATGAGTACATTTTGATTTTTTTGGATGTCACCCCCTCCCTGGCTCTTTCCCAGCAAGATAAACTTCTTTGGGGATGGGGAAGCCAGGCCTTTAAAGCTGTTGGTTCAGAGCATGTGTTCCAAGACAGAAAGCCATGGGGAAGCTGAATCTCCTTTTTGGTATGTCCTTGGGCATTTATCAGAGTCATTTCTGGTGCTCTCTATTGGTTGAGGCAGTTACAAAGGTTCACCAAGTTTAAGAAACAGTCTGTATTGATGGGGCGATGGCAAGGTTATATTAGATGAAGAATATTGAGGTGGGAGCTGCTGTTGTTTCCCACAATGGGTGAGAGCTAATAAACTACTATCATCTTCAGATGAACATATATTTGGTTATTTGGTTCCCCTCTCCCTTTTTTCATTAAAACTCTTCTTTCCTTTCACCCCTTCCCATGAAATTTAACCCTAAATCCTATCCAGACACTGCATCCAGCTCAAAGGTCAGGCTCCCTGGGTGTGATACTCTCCATAGATGGCCTATAGTTTCCTCTGTCTCCATGCATATGTGCCACTCCACAGCTAGAGAGATCGATTCATCTTCTTCTTTTTTTCCTAGGGCTGAGGACCGAACCCAGGGCCTGGCGCACGCTGGGCGGGCGCCCTTCCGCTAGGCTAAACCTCCAGCCCCCGATTCATCTTCTTGTATAAGTCAGCTTTCTGCTTTCTGTGTCTGTAACAAATGCCTGAAATACCCAACTTATAAAGATGAAAGGTTTATTTTGGTTCATGGTATTAGAAAGTTTTGCTCATGACTCGTCACTTTTGGCCTGTGGTGGCAGGTGATGTCAGGGATATGAAATAACTTATTTACTTCATAGCTGGACAGGAGAATGAAGAAGGAAGCAGGATCCCATTATCTTCTTCAAGAATGTACCCTCAATGACAAAAATCTCCCAACTTAAACTCCCTCTTAAAGAGTACATCATCTCCCAACAATGCCAAGCTGAAGGCCAAGCCATTAGCATGGGGGTTTTGGGGGGACAATCCAGATTCAAACTAGAGCACCTCCTCTTGAAGCCAGGCCTTCTGCTGTTAATTATATTCTCATCACAGTGACAAAATACCTGAAAGCAATCATTTAAAAGAGGAATATTTATTTTGACTCATGGATTCCCAGGTTTCAGTCCATGGTTAGCTGGTTCCATTCCCTTAAGATCTGTGGCAAGTAAAAACACACCATGGTAGAAGGGCATGATGGCAGAAAACTGCTCACATCATGGCAGCCAAGAAGTATAGCAAGACAGGAATGGGCCAGAGACAAGATAGACCCTTCAAGGCATGCATTCAATGATGTACTTCCTCCAAATAGGCCCCACCTCCTAATAGCTCATTCAGTAGGAACTCATCAATGAGTTAGTCCATGGATAAAGTCAACATTTCATGATTCGGTCACCTCTCAATAGCTCTACCAGCCAGAGAGCCAAGACTTGAACACATGAGATATTTGAGGGAAGACTTCACAACTCAGACTCACTTTTTCATCAGTCAAGGGGATTGAACTCATGGCCTGGGCACTGTCCCTAAATTTTTTTGCTTAAGGCTAGTACTCTACCACTTTGAGCCACAGAGCCACTTCTGGTTTTCTGGTGGTTAGTTGGAGATAAGAGTCTTGTGGACTTTCCTGCCCAAGCTGGCTTTGAACCACAGTCCTCAGATCTCAGCCTCCTGAGTAGCTAGGATTACAGATGTGAGCCACTTGTGCCCGGCACAACTCAGACTTTTTGTTGCAATGACAAAATACCTGACAGAGCAACTTAAAATGAGGAAACATTCATTTTGGCATATACTTTTAGAGGTTTTAGTCCACAGTTCTTGGCTATTGATTAGAAACGTGTGGTGAGGTAGGCATATCATATCCAAACCATAACATCCCACCCCTCGCCCCCAAAAGACTCATGTCCATTTCATAATGTGTACACTTTTAGTTCTTTTCCAATGGTCCCCATAGACTTAACAGTTCTAGTGCTGTTCAAAAGTCCAAGTTCAAAGTCTCCTCTGAGACTCAAGGCAAACTTGTAGCTGTGAGTCCCTGTAAAAAAAAAAAACAGAAAAGAAGTTATATACTCCCAAGACACAATAGCACAGAGTAAATCTTTCCATTCCAAAATAGAGAAATGGGGTAGAGAAGAAGCACAGTCCAAAGCATGACTGAAACCTAGCAGGACAAACATTCAATCCTGTAGCTCTATGTCTAGCATCCAGGTCAAATGGTGCAATCTGAGCTACAAGGGTTGAGAAGCCCCACTCTCATGACTTTTCTTTTTGCTATCTGCAGCCTACCTGTGGCTTTGCTTATTGTCTGCAGCTTTCCTCAGTAGACATTCCGTTTCTGGCATCCCCAACTTCCTTGGATCTCCATTGAGTCTCAGATTTTCACCTTCATAGCTTTATCCATAGTCTTCCCTGGGGCTGCCTGTAGGCATTTTAACCGTGGTTAACCATTTTAAGTCTGAATTCCAGGCTTTTCTTTGAAATCTGGGTTGAAGCCTCTAGGACCCCGTAACTCTTGCATTCTTCATGCCTGAAAAGCTAGCGTCATGTGCATGACATCAAGGTGTGCTACCTGCATGAGTAGGAGCCATATTGGCCTCCAGAAGTGCTTGGAAGACTGAGTGTGATGAAATGAATCCTAGGGAAATATATTCCTAGGTGGTGGTAAAGTGTGAGTAAGGTAGCCCAGAGGTATTCTTCTGAAGTCTTTTGAACGAGTTTATTATTTTGTACCCTTAATCCTGCACTGGGTGGGTTTTGATCAATTCCTGTGATGCCCTCAGCACATCTTTCCTATTGACCCAAGGCAAAGTGATGGAGCCTCTTCAAAGGCACTAATCTTTTCAGAAAATAAGCTTTCCTCAGCCTCACTTCACACAGGCTTTTCTACTGAAACTGCAAGCAATCCAAACCCTTCTGTTCTAGTTTTTGCTCCCTGTTCTCACTGTAAATCTGAATAAAAGCAGCCAGCCACACCAAGACACAGCCTGAAAGTTGGTCTACCTTGAAATTTCCTCTGCCATATTATCTAGTCTACCACCTTTGTTGTTGTTGGTGGTGGTGGTTGTGTGGCTTGAACTCAGGGTCTGGGTGCTGTTCCTGAGTTCTTTTTGCTCAAGGGCACTCTACCACTTTGAACCACAATGCCACTTCTGGCTTTCTGGTGATTAACTGGAGATAAGGGTCTTATGAACTTTCCTGCCCAGTGTCCATCACCTTTAAATTTAGTCTCAAGCAAAGTCTCAGGACAGAGAAACTGTAGGTAAGTTTTTTGTCACCATATAACATAGCTGACATGTAATCCTCTATCCCATCTGAAACTTCACAAGCATAGTCTTTACTGTCTTCATTTTTTTTTCTGGTCCTGGGGCTTGAACTCAGGGCCTGGGTGCACTCTTTGAGCCTCTTTGTATTCAAGGTTAGTGCTATACCACTTGAGTCACAGTGCTACTTCTGGCTTTTTCTGAGTAGTTTACTGGAGATGAGAGTCTCATGGACTTTCCTGCCAGGCTGACTTCAAACCATGATCTTCAGATCTCAGCCTCCTGAGTATTGAGGATTACAGGCATGAGCCACCAGTGCCCGGCCAACTGTCTACATTTTTGAGTATTTTTATTCTTTTTAAGTATCTGTACAAAGGAGTTGCCATTCACTGAAGCAGTTTATGAATACAGTGCATCTTTTTTTTTCAAATTCTTTATTGTGATTACATAATTTCCCAAATTTCACAGTATTGCAGGACAGTGATGTTTAGTTAAAGTCACAACACATTCTAACTTTCATGGGGCAAATTGTCTATCATGATCTATAACATTTATGAGTTCTATGAGCTTTGCAATACAGTTATTTCTTCCACATTGGGTGATATATACATTTCTTTTGTTTTGCATAGCGTCAGCTGTTCCCTCTTTCCCACTTGTTCCCTCCCTCCCATCGCTGCCATTGAGTTGCTTAGTTCATTTTGATCAATGTTCAGTGCAGCTGATGGGGCCTGCTGTTGTATGTTTTCCCCTGATTCCTTCTAGTTCTGTGTTGTCCTCCTGGTTCCCCTCCGGTGTGCACATATATATCATTATATGTGATCAGCAGCATGGGGTTATTTAGAAGTGATTCGACCAGATGAGTGGAAGTCCTTTGTTTCTTAAGTCTTGTTAATTTTGTTGTATCACTTTACATTTTGGATTTAACATCCACTTCTCAGGGAGACCATGTGCCATTTGTCTCTTTGCTCTTGGCTTACCTCACTCAACATAATTTCTTCTAGCTCCATCCATTTCCCTGCAAATGCCATTATTTTGTCCTTTCTAATGGCTACAGTACATCTTGATCAATGTCATTTCTTTCTACATTCTCACCCACCCCTCCCAACCTATCCCTTACCACTCACTTTTCTATCAATATTCTGGTCTTCTGAGTTCCCACCAGAATTGTTCATGGATCTTTGCTTAGGGCATTCTAAGGGCTTCTCTATCCCATATCTACAAACTTCCAAATTTCTTTTACAAACTAGTTCCAAAAGCATCTGAACCAGTTGTTTAAGGATACAGGTGGACCTGTTGCAACAATGAGAAGTACAAGTTGTCATGTCCAAAACGAGCTTTACAAAGTCGGTGTGGGGGGGGGAGAAGGGGGGGAAGGAGAAGGATTGGGATTGGGGGGGAGGGGGGAGGCTGGGAAGGGATGTGAAGGGTAAACAAAGGAGGAGGCTGCAATGCTTGGTAAGAAATGTACGCATTATCCTGCCCATGTAATTGTAACTCCTCTGTACAGTATGTTCACAAATAAAATTAAATTAAATTAAAAAAAAAAGCATCTGAACCACAGGTAAGATAAGGTCACAGCAAGAACCCCACTTCTAGTGTCATTTTTTTGTCAGACTTTCATCACTATGACAAAATACCTGTCATACCTGTCATATAGGAAGGAGTTATTTATTTTGGTTCATTGTTTCACATCACAGTTCTTGGCTCTAGATTCTAGGCCTATGGGTGAGGCAGCATATCATGGCTGTGTTATGAGACCAGTTCATCTCATGGCAGTCAGGAAGTAGAGGGGTGGTCAAAGATAAGATATCCTCAAGGACTCACCTCCACTACTACTCTCTCTAGCTAGTCCTTACCTCTTAAGTTTCCAGCAAATAGCATATTCAGCTGGAGATCAAGCCTTCAATACATAAACCTTTGCAGGAGTCACTTAATATCCAAATCACATGGCAGAAGAGATGCTTTCCAGTTCTTGGCTGGTAGCCTAGCCCTTGTGCCATGGGCAGCTAGTGGCATGCTTGTAAGAAAACTGAAGGATGACATGGAGGGGGAGGGTGGAGGGAGAGATCAAGCATATGGAAGAGCACCCAGGATTCAGACATGTGAGTAAAGCTCTTTTGGCCCAGTCACCAGCTGAATGCAGCTAGGGGAATCATTCCAATCAATGGCAGGTATAGTAAAAGATCCACAATGTTAAGGTCTGCCAGAATTCCTGATGCAGGGAATTGTGAGAAATAATAAATCATTGTTTAAGCCACTAAGTGCTTTGTTACCGTAAAGATCCCGGAAACACTGAATGATACAAAGTGATTTTACTTTCAGATCCAGATGTTGCCTCTCCTAGTTCCACTAACTATCAGCCAATGAAGACAAGTTATCAGCCTGTCACTCCCTCAGTCCCATTCTGATGGTGGCTCAAGGGCAGGACACCACAGTACACAGTAGTATTCTGATAGGAGATACACAGTCATCACCAGTTCATAGTAATGATCAGATCCTAATGTGAAGACTTTATGCCTGGGGATGGAGATGATTCCTTCATTAGGTCCCAAGTTTTCTCCTAGAAGAGTTTCCTTTGTTCATTTTTCTCCCTAACTCATGGCTCTACCCTCTAAATGATTATTTCTATCATCTTCCTATGCTATATCAAAATGAGACCTGAGGAAATCCATTCTTGAGGAGTCACAAAACATTCTCAGCCTGTCCCCCTTTCATGGTGGGAGTCTGAACTTTCTTTTATCTCCATAGCTTAACTCAAGAAAGATGTTGTTTGGTCCAGGCTCAAGGTTTCTTTGGTAATACAATTCCCTTAAAATTATAGTGGGCCACTCATGTATTTATTTCTGGTCACTTTCATGTGTTAATGGCCACATTCAAAGGTCTTTACCAGATATGATTTTTCATATCTGCTAGATTTCCTTGCTTACCTCCACCTATCCTCTCCCCATACTCTTCTCTCTGCATTTAATGGAAGGCATTTTAAGGCTTACAGGAATTTGAGGGGATGCTACATCCTTTGTCTAATCTTTACTTTGAGTCTCTTTACCACTCAAGTTTTCTCATTTGTATCTCTTATTTCCAAATGAAATAACTACATAATATTTTTACTGTATAATATGCATCATGATCTTAACAATCACCGATATAATTTTTCTCATTGCCTCCTGCCTGAGCCTGTTATTTAGACTTATATTTCAATAAACCCATTTCTGATACCAATTGTTATATTCTTCAGACTAGGATAGATTATGCTTACAGAAACAAATGAACCCTCCAATCTCAGTGGCTTGGGCAAACTGGTACATAGATTCCTCATACGAAGTCTAGTGTGAATTGGTTCACTTACCAGGGCAGCTCTCCTCTTGACCACATAGTGAGCTGAGATCCCAAATGCTTCTATCTTACCATCTCAGCACATGACCTCTATGGTTGTTATTGAAGATGAAAACACAGAGGGAAGATGGTGAAAGATGGAGACGTGATTTACATTATTTCCACTTATATTCCATTGGCCAGAACTCAATCACATAACCTCAGTCTAAATTCAAGGGAGGTTAATGATATTGTCTTTCCATAATCCAAGAAAGAAGATAAGGAAACAGGATTTGCCAATGTGTAGGATTATTTCTTTCCCACAACTTTTCATGAACTCTCCATTTTTGTTCATCTGTCCTTGTCAAGTGCCTAATGCTCCCTCACTTATTGCCTACATCAATACACCTCTGGATTTCATTTTCAGTAAAGAATATAAATGACTGTTAATAGCCTAAAACCTGACTCTTCTTGCAGATAGTTGCTTGCTTAAGCAAATAGAAGCGTTTGATTAGAGGAGTTGGTTTTGTTTGTTTGCTTGTTTTGTTTGTATCCATGGACAAGCCAGAGCCAGAGGGGAAACATCTGGGGATTCCTAAAATGACAGACCAGGCAGGTCCAATGTATTACCCTTTGTGCCATTTTCCCACTGTTTGAAGGCCATTAATGTAAGATAATTTTGGGTCAGGTGAACAATATGAGTGGCTGGATTAGTAGATATGGCCAGATTAGTACAGAATGATTTTCATCTGGCTATCCAGAGATATTGAGGTGGAGTGGGAAGAAATTATTGTCCTCTCCAGCAAATCATCTCTCATCTTTCTCTCCCTCTCTAGCCCATACAGTCTGGAAAAAAGTTTAATCTAGACTGGGTTTATCATGGGCATGGACAGGAAGCTAAAGGGCCTTTCTCTGGGCATCTGGGAACACTGAAGTCTCTTGGGTTTCTAATCATCAGACTCTGGTTCATCCATGGTTGGTTTTGCTTCTCCTGGTTCCAGTCCGAGGACAAAGATGAGGAAGTTGGTAACAACTATCTCTTTCATTGGCTTCACCCATTCACCAGCATACACTCCAGTCCTATGGCATCTTTGTACTATGAATGGCATGTGAATGTGGAACTGCATGTCCCAGAATCCCCTTCTTTTCCTGATTGCACATTAGAGTAAACTACATGAACCATGCAATTTGCATGCAATTTGGAAGGCAGAGGTTGAAGCAATGAATGGCCATGTTCATGCTCTGCAGCTCCATTTGAGATAGGAGTTACTGTCATAGATTATACATGTATGTTGATATCCTGACTCTCCTTGTTGGCCAAACTCTGCTTTCTTGCTGGATCTTCTCCTTCAGCATCTCCAGACTAGAGACAAGTGTATGCTCATCTGTGGCTAATGACATCAAGTTTGCAGATTTTCCATACCCTGGATGTTGGTGGAAGTGAAATGTGGGTTGCAGCTTTTATGTGGGCTCCAGTTTGTCTTTGTACTTGTCCATACACATACTCCCCAGTGATCCTCATTTCTTTTATTCCCCCTCAGTATTGGAGCTTGAACTTAGGGCCTTGTACTCTTTTTTTCCCCCTCAGGTCCAGTCATGGGGCCTGAACTCTGGGCCTGGCGCTGTCCCTCAACTCTTCAGCTCAAGGCTAGCATTCTACCACTTGAGCCACAGTGCCACTTCTGGCTTTTTTTCTGCTTATGTGGTGCTGAGGAATTGAACCCAGGGCCTCAAGCATGCAAGGCAAGCGCTCTACCACTGAGCCACCTTCCCAGCCCAGGGCCTTGTACTCTTAGCTTGGCTTATTTATTTATTTGTTTGTTGTTGTTGTTTTTTTGCTCAAGGCTAGCCCTTTACATTTGAGCCACATCAGAGTCTCTCAGGTTTGTGTTCTTGAGCTGGCTTTGAACCTTGATCCTCAGATCTTAGCCTCTCAAGTAACCAAGATTAAGGCATGAGTCACTGGCACTGTGCTTGATGTTCAGATCTTTCCATATTATAGTTACTTTCACATTATATCCAGCCTGTGTGACTAATATGAATTTGGCAAGAGTGGTGGGCTATCACTTTTTTTTTGTCAGTTGTAGGGCTTGAACTCAAGGGCCTGGGTGATGTCCCTGAGCTCTTTTTGCTCAAAGTTAGCACTCTACCACTTTGAGTCACAGTTCCACTTCTGGTAGTTCATTGGAGATAAGAGTCTCACAGACTTTCCTGCCAGGGCTGGCTTCAAACCACGATCCTCAGATCTTAGCCTCCTGAGTCGCTAGGATTATGGGTGTGATACACTAGTACCGGTAGGCTATTTTTTAATTAGGTTATAGATGATACTGTGGCTTTTGTATTGGGTTTTCTTTCCCCTCTCCCCCCCCCCATCTCTTTGAAATCACCTGTTCCAGGGGAGAAATCATCTGCTATATGAAGATACTCTACGGGGAGGTCCATGTGGTAAGAAACTGATCTTTTGGCCAATGTCCAGCAAGGAACTGACACCTCTCATCAATAACTACGTTGAGAAGCCATCTTGGAAACAGATTTTCCAGCCCCAGTCAAGCCTTCAGATGATCACAGGTCCCAGCTGACGCTGAGCCAGAAACATCCAGCTAAGTTGCTCCTGGATTCTTGACTCTCAGACACTGTATGCGATAATAAATGTTCATTTCTTCAAGTTGCAGAATTTGTGGGGTGATTTGTCACACAGCAATAGGAAACAACTCAAATGCTCATCTTTCATTGCAACAACTGCTATCTCTGCTGCCTTCAGGCTAACTGCTAGATGCAGATGCCTTAGCCAGCTTGCACAATTGTGTCCATCCCATTTCCACAGGAAGCCCCTGATACTAGATCACACAGAGTAGTTCAGCTTTCTTGATCAGACCCTACCTGATACCACCAGGAGCTAAGTGCTTTCTTTACTGTTTGCTCCTGCAACAGAGAATTTCAACTTTGCTTGGAGCTCTCCAGAAAAATGTGAAGTATTGTGCCAAGGTCTTTCCTTCAGAAATTCTAATTTAGTTGGTCTGGAATGTGTCTGACACATTAGGATGTTTTTAATCTCCCAGGTGCTTTTAATGTGCAGATAAGATGGACATTTCCTACTGTCAAGCTGACTTAATTTTTCCTGCCAAGTTCCTCTGTCTCCAGATCTCCTTGGACTGAGACATGAGCACTCAACCTACACACCCATGGTAACTGTAAATCAGGGACTTTTGATATCTAAAAGTAGGAGCCCCATGGAATCGTTTCATTGGTGGTTGTGGCTATAGCAAGACTGAGTTCCCAGAGTGGCATGATGAGGTGGCAATGGTCTCTAAAGTCCATTTCTGTCTTTGCAGTTCCATCATCTCTACCATCAATGCTGAGACTTGCCCAGCAGCCTATTGGTTATATTTTTTTCTTCTTCTTAGATCAGGTACTCTAAGGTTTTCTGTTTTGGTTTTTAAATATATTCTTTTCTGTTCTTTTCTCTCCCTCCCTCCCTCCCTCCGTCCCTTCCTTCCTTCCTTCCTTCCTTCCTTCCTTCCTTCCTTCCTTCCTTCTTTCCTTTCCTTTCTTTCTTGTCAGTCTTAGGGCTTGAACTCAGGGCCTGGTGCTAGCACTCTACCACTTTGAGCCACAGCTCCACTTCCAGTTTTCTGGTGGTTAATTGGAGAAAAGAGTGTCACAGGGACATTTTTCCCAGGCTGGCTTAATTCCACAATCCTCATATCTCAACCTTCTGAGTAGGATTACAGGTGTGAGCCACCAGCACCTGGCTATTTTATTGTCTTTATGTAGGTAGTTGAACAAAGGAGTTACCATTCAACAGAGCAATTTATGAATACAGTGCCTCTTGATCAGTGTCACCCTTTTTAACATTCTTACCTACCCCTCCCACCCCACCCTTTCCCTCACTTTTCTTAATTTTTAGGTTAGATATTGAATTATTTTCCATCTAACAACATAGTGTATATATACTATGTATCTTGATCTGTGTCATCCCTTCGACATCTTCACCCCTTCTATCTACCAACCCCTTCCTTTATTTTTCTCAATTCTGTGGCATATACAATGCAGTCTTGCCTTCATACGATTCATTTCTATTCTTCTACTCCTCTCCTGATATCCCCCACCCCATAAGTACCCATTTCATAGTACTCATTTTTCTTCTTAGGACTGAGAGTCTAGATGTGAGAACTGAATGCTATACTGGTTCCCTAAGTGGACGTTCAAGGGAGCCTAGTTTCTGGGCCTTGGCTGCTGCTCCTCCTCTTCCTCCTCCTCCTCTTCTTCTTCTTCTTCTTCCTCCTCCTCCTCCTCCTCCACCTCCTCCTCCTCCCCCTCCTCCTCCTCCTTCTCCTCCTCCCTTCATCTTTTGCTGGTCCTGGGGCTTGAATTTGGGGCCTAGGTGCTGGTGCTGAGCTTCTTTTGCTCAAGGCTAGCACTCTATCACTTAAGCCTCAGCACCACTGCTGACCTTTTCTGAGTATTTTATTAGAGGTAAAAGTCTCATGGACTTTTTTTTGCCTGGGCTGGCTTTGAAAGGCGATCCTCAGATCTCAGCCACCTGAGTAGCTAGGATTACAGGTGTGAGCTACCAGCACCCAGCAGTCGGTTTCTTTATCTGTAAGGGCCAACGTCCAGATCTTGGTTTACAGTGGATGGCCAAAAACAACTGACATGCAGTGTGCTATGCAGGCAATTTCTGAGGGGTGTCTTGAAAGTCCACACCTATAGCAGAGTGGGGGAAATGGGATTGTGCCAAGGAGGAGTTGAACTTGTGGTCACCACAATATTCTCTAGTCATCTCGTGAAACCTTTGAATTGTGGTCCCCAGTTGAGGGGGCTGGGCCTTTCTACCTCCAATAGGCCAGTTAGTTTGGTCATCCCCCAGGGAGAGGGCATACCTTGGGACAGTTTTATTGGGCAGTGGGCAATTCTTGGAGAGAGATTCCCCTAAGAGCTGTTGGTAGCCCACATCCCATCAGTGGAAGGAGTGTAAGTAAGTTCCTTGTTGTTGAAGGAGGGGAAGGTGACTGTGACAATATCATGAGCTGAGTGACTTATAAAGAGAAGATTTAGCCAGGCTCTGGTGGCTCACACCTGTAATCCTAACTACTCGGGAGGCTGAGATCTGAGGATGGCAGTTCAAAGCCAGCCCAGGCAGACAAGTCTCTGAGACTTGTCTCCAATTAACCACCAGAAAACCAGAAGTGGTACTGTGGCTGAAAGTGGTAGAGCACTAGCCTTGAGCAAAAAGAGATCGGGGACAGCACCCAGGCCCTAGTTCAAGCCCCATGACAGAGAGAGAGAGAGAGAGAGAGAGAGAGAGAGAGAGAGAGAGAGACAGACAGACAGACAGACAGACAGACAGACAGACAGACAGACAGACAGACAGACAGACAGAGGAGACAGAGACAGAGACAAACAGAGAGACAAGAGAGACAGAGAGAGATTTATTTAGAACTCTGAAGGCTGAGAAGCCTAAGATGAAAACTTGTTTTATGAAGACTTACTTCCTGTTTCCTAGACAGTCATCTTGCCATGTCCTCATATGGCAGAATGTGCAAAGATTCTCTCTGGTGTCTCTTATAAGGGCACGAATGCCATCCGTTGGGGGCTTCACCCGCATGACCTTATCACCTCCCAAAGGCCTCACTTCCTAATACCATCACTTTGGAGGTTTAAATGTCAACATAAACATTTTGAGGGATACAAATGGTCAGTCCATACAAGGGAGGTCTCCGCGATGCACTCTGTGTGAGCACGGTGCAAAGATTCTATGATTGTAGCTTCAGCCCCTAGGGTTTATGCATGGAGATGGGTGGATTTCATATTCACTTTTGTAGGCATGGCATCAAGATGCCCCAGGAGAGTACCTGGAAGTTTCCTGGAGACTGAGAGCCTGATTAAAACATAACAACCCTCCTTAAAACCTCCTTCACCATTAGCAGAGGGAGGTGTAAAGTCAACTTGCTCCAAAGCAGCAAGGCCCCAGGGAGAAATTAAAAGACACTCCTGCAGAAAGGAGTGGCTTCTAGAAGGAAGATCTCCCAGGTATAGCACTCAGCTCCCCAGAGCATGGAAGATCACTGAGCTGCCAAGGACTGTGGTCGCCATGGTAATACTATCTTAGATTCTAACCAAATGTAAGCTTCTAGTTGGCCTGTCAATCACACAGCATTTTCATGAATAGTAGGGACTCGGACTGGTGTGTGGTGGGTGCCAGACTGAGGCAGAGAATGGAAGAAAGTGCCCTCATGCATGGGGCAATGAAATGGCTCATGGGAGCATTTATATTCACTCAGCCGTGTGTCTTTCCATCTCTGACTCTAAGGGCATCAGCACCCAAGCTTGTCATAAGCATGGAAAAACCAAGTTCAGTCCCTGTGTGTGTTCCAGGTGGAGCTGGGGTTTGCATGCTAGACCCACTACCCATGAATGTCAGGCAGAGGAAACTATATCAGTGAAAAGGCATGAGTTTAAGGCCTCTTCTGTCAATTGCAAAAATATCAGCAACTACCCTTGTCTATTCTCTAGTAAGTCCTTTCTTTGGAGAAATTCTCTACCTTCGCTAGCTTCATTTAAAATGCAAATCCAGTTAGGTGTCAATTAATAACAGGGAGACTTTTGAGTATGCATCATTAGGTGATTTTTATTGTATGACCATCATAGAGAGTACTTAAACTAAGACCATCATGATATCACTAGACAATATAATCTTCTGGGATCAGCAGTCTCTATGTGGCCCATCATTGACTGAAATGTTGTCATGTGTCATTTAACTATGTATGAGGTACCAAGAGACTAGGAATGAGTGTGAAGGGAAGGGTGGCCAGGAGAGTTAAGGGTCTGATGGGGAAGTGGGAAGGGTCTGGCATCAGGTTCAAATCTATTCAATTTGCCAGACACTGGTGGCCCATAATCCTAGCTACTTTGGAGGCTGAGCTCTGAGGTTCACAGTTCAAAGCCAGCCTGGGCAGGAAAGTCCATGAGACTCTTATCTCCAATAAACTACTCAGAAAAATCCAGAAGTAGTGCTGTGGCTCAAGTGGAAGAGCGCTCAACTTGAAAAAAGGAATCTCAGGGACAGCAAGCAACCAAGTTCTGAGTTCAAGCTCCAGGACTAGCACATAGAAAAAGAATCTATTCAATTCAATTGATTGAGCATATCCCTTGTGCCAGGTATTGGGCAGGGGTGGTGAGATGAATAGGGCAGACTAGTGCCCTAGGCTCTGGAATCTTGGAGCGTACTGGCAGTTAGGGCCTTTTCTGTTCAGGCAGCTATAACAAACTACCATAAACTGGATGGTTAGAAACAACAGAAATGTGTTTCTCACAGTTTTGGAAGCTGGAAAATCCAAGATCAAGGTAATGATATACTGTATATCTATTAAGAGCATGCTTTCTGTTTCATAGAGGTACCTCCTCCCTGCAACCACAATGACAGAAGGAACAAGGGAGCTAGATCTCTCAAGTTTTTTTCCTCTTTCTTTCCTTTTTTTCTTTCTTCTTCCTTCCTTCCTTTCCTCCCTTCCCTCTTTCCTTCCTTCCTTCCTTCCTTCCTTCCTTCCTCCCTCCCTCTCTCTCTCTCTCTCTCTCTCTCTCTCTCTCTCTCTCTCTTTCTTTCTTGTGCCAGTTCTGGGGCTTCAACTCCAGCATGAGTGCTGCCCCTGAGCTTTTTTGCTTGAACCTGGTGCTCTACTACTTAAGCCACAGCTCCACTGCTGTCTTTATTTTGGCAGTTAATTGGATATAAGAGGCTCATGGACTTTTCTGCATGGGATGGCTTGGAACCATGATCCTTAGATCTCAGCCTTATGAGTAGCTAGGATGAGAGGTGTGAGCCACCACCAATAATGCCTCTTTTTTTTGATAGTCCTGAGGCTTGAACTCAGGGCTTGAGCACTGTCCCTGGGCTTCTTTTGCTCAAGGCTAGCACTTTACCACTTGAGCCACAGCACCACTTCCAGCATTTTCTGTTTATGTGGTACTGAGGAATCAAACCCAAGGCTTCATGCATGTTAGGCAAGCCTATACCACTAGGCCACATTCCCAGTCCAATAGTGCCTTTTTATTTTTTTGTTGGTTGTGGGGCTTGAACTCTGGACCTGGGCACTGTCCTTCAGCTCTTCAGCTCAAGTCTAGTGCTCTACCACTTGAGCCATAGCACCACTTCCGGCTTTTTCTGCTTATGTGGTGCTAAGGAATCGAACCCAGGGCCTCATGCATGCAAGGCAAGTACTCTACCACCGAGCCACCTTCCCAGCCCCAATAGTGCCTCTTTTGAAGTCAGTAATCCAACTCATGAAGACTCCATCCTCATGACCTACCCACCTCTCAAAGGCCCCATCTCCTGATGCCATCATGTTGAAGATTAGGATTTGAATATATGAATTCTGGGAGGATATAGGAGAGCTTCTTCATGAGTTTCCTTGGTGCTAGGTCAAGGTTGCATCTCTTCTTTGTAAAATTGTTACTATAAAAGTGAAGGGAAGGTGGCTCAGTGGTAGAGTTCTTGCCTTGCATGCATGAGGCCCTGGGTTCAATTCCTTAGCACCACATAAGCAGAAAAAGCCAGAAGTGGCACTGTGGATCAAGTGGTAGAGCTCTAGCCTTGAGCTGAAGAGCTGAGGGACAGCGTCCAGGTCCAGAGTTCAGGCCCCACGACTGACCAAAAAAAAAAAAAAGACAAAAGGAGTGATATACAGAAAGGTTACAGTTACATAAGTTAGGTAAAGAGTACATTTCTTGTTAGACAATGTCACCCCTTCCCTCAATCTCTCCCAGTTGTTCCCTCCCACCCCCACCCACAAGTTATAAAGTTCACTTTACATATAGTATCTAATAAATATCACTACTGAATTTGTTCACCCTTTGTCTCTCCATTTCTGTGTCCCCCTTTATCCTTCCAAAGACAGATAAAAGAACAAACAAGACAAAAAGAAAAGAAAACAAAAACAGCAATGAAGAAAAAAAAGCCTCTTATTTCCATTTGCTGGAGTGCATTTCGATAAACATTATTTTATATGATCAGATGCACATAGGCATTGCGCCTTTGTGTTCCCGTCCTAAGAGTACCCTCCTTTGATCACACTGTGTGTAAATTCCTGGAGACCTATATAATTTATTATGTTCTAGCGTATTTTAGCTCTAGCTTCTGCATATGAGAGGAAACATGTCGTTTGTTTCTCTGAGCTTGGCTTACCTCACTTAACATGATTTGTTCTAGGTCCATCCATTTCCTTGCAAATGGCATAACATTATTCTTTGTAATGGCTGTGTAAAATTCCATTATGTATAGTTACACATTTTTGGGATCCACTCATCTATTGTAGGGAATCTGGACTGTTTCCATAGCATGGCTATTGTGAAAAGTGCAGCAATGAACATGGATGTGCAAGTGTGCATTTCTTTTTATGAGGCTCAGACCCCCAGCCTCCCTTCTCAGCCTTCCTAGGCCTGCCAGGACTGGCTAGTGGCTTATCCCAGCTCATGATCCTAGAGTGAGCACATTGGTGCATTTCAGTGACAGTCACTTATTACTGATTCCTGTGTCTTCCTTTGGCTTCTCCAGAAGCAGATCTCATGGCAAGGATTTGAAGTGCAGGCTGGGACTTCAGGAGGTGATCCACCAAGATACAGCACTAAGAATGGAGAAGTGATATTGGAAGCAGAGGAAACTGAGGCACAGTGCCAAGAACTGGATCCCATTGGATGCCATTGGGCATATCTAGGAAATGGTGGAGAGCATGATTGTGTTATGGTTGTCTGCCTTGCCGTGGGGCTACTCTTGGGAAATGTGGCTCTTGGCACTGACATCTTGCCTCCTTTGGCAGGAAGGAAAAACACTCAGAAGAATGGCAGGTGTCCGCAGAACATGGCATCAGAATGATCTATGTGGATGGGATGAGGGTGGGACACCACCCATGTCTGCCACACCTCATGTGTCGCTCTAGCAGTGTGATTAGAGCCACAGTGACAGACTGCAGTTCTTACACCAGAACTGGATCAGGCCTGCAAAGTCCAGCCATCTGACCTGTTTGCTCAGTAGAACTGATCAGACAACCCTAGCTAGACATGGACCATACAGAACCAGCCCATGCCACAGGGCTCAGAACCTTTCTCTCTCTTTTCCTTAAGACAAGCCAGGCTGGGACCAGTCAGTCTGAGCTTTAGTTTTGGAAAGACAGCCATTTGCAGAGGTCTCTGCTCCCATTCTCTATCCATCTTATCTATCTGCTTCTGATCCCTGAGTCTGGATCTCATACCCTTGCTAGAGATTGATGAGCACTCTTGGCTATTTTCCACTACCTCATGTACCAGCCTCCTTCATCCCATACCCCAAGCCTGCTTTCCCATGTGACCTCATAGCTTGGTTAGGAAAAATTCTCCCTTGAGGCTTGAGCTCAGGGCTTGAGTTTCTTTTACTCAAGGCTAGAGCTCTACCACTTGAGCCACAGCTCCACTTCTGGCATTTCCTGAGTAGTTTATTGGAGATAAGAGTCTCATCGACTTTGCTGCCTGGGTTGCTTCAATCTGCGATCCTCAGATCTCAGCCTCCTGAGTAGCTAGGATTACAAGTGTGAGCCACCAGTGCCCAGCCCTATTCCAGATTTATTTGTTATTATTTGTTTGTTTTTGAGATAGTGTCTTACTAGGTAGCCCAGAATAGCCTTGAATTTGCTATATTGTTCAGGATGGTCTGGAACTTGTGACTCTCCTGTTTTGGCTTCTGAGTGCTGCCCTGCTCAGGATTTTGGGACTATCTTGACTATCATCAGCTCCAAACACTCCGAATCCTCTGCTAAATGGATGAAGGGTACATTAGCAGGCCAGGGCTGTGGCAGCCTCTCTGGGCTTCACCTTAAACTGCCAATGGCCCTACTCCATTCTACCAGGAGTCCTATCCATTTCCAGACTCTCCGATGTTGACTGCCAGTTCACAGTGGCCAGAGGACTTTCTGAATCTAGGGTGATACCAAGCATGCCAGAATTAAAGGGAGGCCCACCGAAGTTCATGGCACTGCCTGGGTGGGGGCACTTCAATGGCAGCACATCTTTGAATGGTACCTGGACTGAAAGCCCCTGGGCATATCTGGGAGATATGGCATTTCACCGGCCTAGGCCAAACCTCCAAGAGTCCTAATGGCCCCCCCAAACATGCCAGATTTCTGAAAAACAGAAGAGGGACTTCAGCCCCACATGAACTGATTCAGCTCGCCAGCACCTTGAATTAGCTTGAGGTACAGCCTCAGGCCAGCAAGAACCATCTACGAAGGCCATCTGTGGAGGCTTTTGCCACCAATGCACGGAAGGAAACAGTCCGGTCCAGTCTTGGTTAGGGCACTTCAGGCTGTCATATGATCTGTAGATAGTGGGGTATTACTCTACCCATGCCAGCTCATTGTGTGGCTTCTGCTAGGCAGTGTGTGTGTGTGTGTGTGTGTGTGCGCGCGCGCGTGTGTGTGCGCGTGTGTGTGTCTGTCTGTCTGTCTGTGTCTGTCCTGAGGCTTGAAGTCAGGGCCTAGGTGCTGTCCCTGAGCTTTTTTGCTCAAAGCCTAACACTGTACCACTTGAGCCACAACTCTACTTCCAGCTTTTTTGTTGGTTAACTGGGGATAAGAGTCACACAGACTGTTCCTGTCCAGGCTGATTTCAAACAGCGATCCTCAGATCTCAGCCTCCTGAGTAGCGAGGATCACAGGTGTGAGCCATGGGGTTCTCGGCTTCTACTAGACAGTTTTGATGCTGTCACATGCTACATATTCCAGTGCCTTTTCAGCAAGAGCAGATTTTTATCTTTCTTCTGCCCATAGTGAAGCCAAAGAGAGCACTGACCCCAAGAGAAAGGCTTGCCCACAGAAAGGAACCCCTGCTTTTGTGGATTATTAAATAAAAAAAAAGCCTCAACTGCTTTGCTACAGAGATCTTGCCAGTACAGTATTAATATCATGTAATCAGGAAAATGAAAGCTGTCAGGGAAATAGAAATCCTGTAATGCAGTCTTTTTACTCTGCTGCATCATGAGGGCTGTGGCGCTTATAATTCTCATTGTACAGACAAGGTTATCCTCTGTGACTCAGAGAGAGCAAAGACTTTGCCCCAGAGTGGGGGTGAATGATTCAGTTAGGGTTATGTATTGAGATCCAAAATAGCTGTGGCTTAAATAAAATGAAAGCTTACCTTTTCTTTCTCATCAAAATCTGGTCATAGGCAGCTCTGCTCCACAAAATCAGAGGGATGAAGGATCCCTCCATCCATTGCTTTGATAGCCATAGAATGAATTCTTGCCTTCATGAGCCAGTTACAAATATCTGCAACTACAGTTACAAATATCCTATTCGCATCCCAAGCAGCAGAAGAGAAGAATGTGTGAAGAGTAAAAAGTGGGAAGAAATGTATGCCTCCTCCCCTTAAGGATATTTCCTGAAAGTTGCACTCACTACTTCTGTTTTTGCTGGAGAACCTAGTCACATGGCCATGCTTAAATGCAAAGAAGGCTGGGAAATGTAGTCTTTATTTCAGATGATCATGTGTCCAGACAAAAGCTTGGAGTTGTATTTCTGTGAATAGAAGATTATATATTCAGAAGCTGAGCTTTAGTGCAATCATGACTTTGCCATTGAGAAGAGAAATCAGTATTGAAATCTGATTAGTTTTTCAGACTTTAGCTCCTACTTCATTTCCCTTTCATACCATGTGCGATTTCCCCTTTCTTCTTTTCTTCCTTCCTTCCTCCTTTCTTCCCCCTCTTTCTTTCCATCCCTTCTTTCTTTCCTTCCTTTTCTTTGTTCCCTCTCTCCCTCTCCTTCTTTCCTTCCTTCCTTCTTTTCTTTCTTTCTTTCTTTTCTTTCTTCCTTCCTTTCTGTCTGTCTGTCTTCTGTATTTGAGTTTGGACTCAGTGCTGCACACTTGCTAGCAGGTGCTGTATCACTTGAGTCATGCCTTCAGACCTTTCTTGATTTATTTATTTTAGATGCTATGTGGTGTCTTTTACATGTACATTGATTCACAGAGCTAGTACAGAATTTGCTGATTGGGGACAGGCATTGTGGCTCGTGTTTATAACCTCAACTACTCAGGAAGCAAAGATCAAGAGGATTGCAGTTAATAGTTAGTAAGACCTCAATCTCAATCAATAAGCCATAGGTAGTGATTAGTATCTGCCATCTAAGCTATGTGGGAGGTGGAACTAGGAAGATCATAGTCTAGGTTGGCCAGGGCAAAAACACATGGCCCTATTTAAAAAACAAACCAAAAAACAACCTACAGCCAGGCACTGGTGGCTACTCAAGAGTGTGAAATCTGAGGTTTGCAATTCAAAGCCAGCCCAGGCAGGAAAGTCCATGAGATTCTTGTATCCAATAAACTACCAAAAAAGCCAAAAGTGAAGCTGTGGTGGTAGAGTGCTAGCCTGAGGGGAAATAAAAACCTCAGGGACAACACCTATGCCCTGAGTGTAAGTCCCCAAACTGTCACAAAAAAAGGAAAGAAGAAAGAAATGGGCTCCTCTCAATTCTTTTCCAGATGAACTATACGGAAATGAACTGGTATGGGGCTTCAAGAACTAATGGAAACACAGTCAGAGGGCTTTGTTGTTGTAAAGTTGCATTATGAATCCTGGCTATGCACTACAAGCTGTGCGATCTGGAAGAAGTCACTTAAAATCACAGGGTTTCATTTGTTTTCTGTGCAAAATGGTGGGGGGCGAGGGGGGGGGAGCTGGCGGAGAGAGGAAATAGTCACTGTGCAATCATGTTGTGGAGGTTGAAGTCCTATGTCAAGACCCAAGCTTAGAGATGAGGACATTGGACACATGCAGCAGAATGGCAGCTGAACCCCAGTGCTGTCTGGCTAGTGCACTGAGGCTTTCTTTGGGGAGTCAGGGGTCTGCTCACAGTCCACTCAGCACCAAGAGCTGCCTGCTCCCTCCCTCAGCCCTCATGGAGACCAATAACGACCCAGTTCAGTTGCCCCTCCTCTTTCCACCAAGGGAGCAAACTGATTGGTCCTGGAGGAGATAACTTGGACCACCCAGGCTGGCAGCTCAGCATGGATAGAGGCCACCACAGTGGATATTAACCAGTCACAAATATCCAGCGTGGAAATCCTGGCAACATGATCAACAGAGCCAGACGAGGCTAAGGCCATGCAGATGGCATGTGATTCTGAGCCTGAACAGCTGCCCATAAGGTAACACTGGGGATTGGACCCAGAGCTGCCCGTGAGCCAAGAAATGCCTCCCTGATAGATGCCAGTGTGTGCTCTGAGGCAAGGGAGCCCCCTGGGCAGCACTTTCAAGTTTCTTAAAATAGAACCTGGGGAGCCCAGGGCTGCAGAAGGAAGACTGGAGCTCTTCTTCCAATGGGACACAGGCCTCCCTGGCTAGTATTCCTTAGCCTGGCTGGCTGGTCTGAAGGTGAACATATACCTTGGATGACATTGACCAAATTTGGAGCTGGAGGCTTTGGAAGTGCTGATCTGGCAGGTTGGGCAGGGTGAGCTGGGGCTGCCTCCTCTGCCTTCTTATGGTTTCAGGGCTGTTATGGGCTGAATTGTATCCCTTGCTGCAATCCATATTGAAATCCTAACTGCCTAGGACTTTTTTTTTGGGGGGGGGGTCCGGTCGTGGGGCCTGAACTCTGGGCCTGGGCGCTGTCCCTCAGCTCTTCAGCTCAAGGCTAGCGCTCTACCCCTTGAGCCACAGCATCACTTCCGGCTTTTTTCTTTTTGCTTATGTGGTGCTGAGGAATCGAACCCAGGGCCTGATGCATGCAAGGCAAGCACTCTACCACTGAGCCACCTTCCCAGCCCCTGCCCAGGACTTTAAACCATGACCCTATCCTAAGTTAGAGTGATTCCGCTCCTCCCCTCCCCCACTTTATGATGGTGATATGCACGGTAGAAAGCAGCCTTTCTTGTGTGTGTGTGTGTGTGTGTGTGTGTGTGTGTGTGTGTGTGTGTGTGTGTGAGTGTGTGTGTGTGAGAGAGAGAGAGAGAGAGAGAGAGGAAATGAGAGACTACCTAAGCACTCTCTCACTCCAGAGCTATGCTTAGAAGGGGCCAGTTTCAGTGAGAGTCCTGAAGCTTATGATTCATTATGCTCAAAATGCTTTTTCACTCTTAAAATGGTTTTAGCCTGTTTCATTGTTGCATTATTCATATGAAGTTTGTTTTGTTTCATTTTTTGCCATATTTACCCTCATTCACCTTCTCTCCAGGAACAATTCTTTTGGTTTGTTATGTCTCTCATGGGGCTTGAACTCAGGGCCTGGATGCTGTCCCTGGGCTTTTTCACTCAAGGCTATTATTGCTCTACCACTTTGAGCCACAGCGCCACTTCCAGTTTTCTGGTGGTTAATTGTCCATAAGAGTCTCACGGACTTTCCTTCCCAGGTTGGCTTTGAACCACGATCCTCAGATCTCAGCCTCCTGAGTGGCTAGGATTACAGGCAAGCCACCAGCACCCAGCTCAGGAACAATTCTTATGCACATTTTATAGAGGGATAAACTGAGAGGAGGTGCTGAACTAAACTACAGTGAATAGAAAAAGGTTTAGGATGCATTCTTTACCCTCAGGAGTACAAGTTCCTAGAAAGAAATATTCTTTCTTTCTCTTTTTCTTCCCTTCCTTCCTTCCTTCCTCCCTTCTTTCTTTCTTTCTTTCTTTCTTTCTTTCTTTTCTTTCTTTCTCTCTCTCTTTCTTTTGTTCTTTAATCTTTCTTTCTTTCCTTCCTCCCTTCCTTCTCCTTCCTTCCCCCTGTTTTTCTTTCTCTCTCTTTTTTTGTTTTTTTCTTTCTTTCTCTGTGTGTGTACATGCGTGCATGTGTGTGTGCATGCATGCACATGAGCATGTGGCAGAACTGGGACTTGAATTCAAGGTCTGGGCACTGTCCCTGAGCTTATTCCTTCAAGGCTAGCACTGTGCTGCTTGAGCCACAGCTCCGTATCTGGGGTTTTCGTGGTTAACTAGAGATAAGAGTTTCATAAATTCTCCTGCCTGGGCTAGCTTTGAGCTGCACTCCTTAGATCTCAGCCTCCTGAGTAACTAGAATTACAGGTGTGAGCCAACCAGGCTTGGCTGAAAAATGCTTTCAAGGTAGCAAAAGTAACAAAAGATACTGAGCATGTCAGTACCCCATGACGGAGGGGGTCCTGAAGTACTCCAACATGGAGTCTAAGCAGAGGCCTCTCACCCACTTGAAATTTGAATAATAACTCACATACCAATCATGGGTGGATTTCCTCTTTTGGTGCACCTTTATGGTACCTCCTTCAAGTGTATTCATGGATAATTAACCAATCATTATTGTGGACCCTTTGGGTATATGATCTTGAACTAGATTCTGGTCTGGCCTTTGAAGAGCTCTGAATAGCTGAGAATAAAAGCACAGGAATCATATTAACAATCACACTGATTCTTTGGGAATCAGTCACCCTAGTGGCTACTTTACCCTGAAAAGACTAAACAGTCTCATGTAGACGAGCATTAGTGTTCTTTGTAATTTAATGTATTTATGAGCTACAGTGTGATGTGAAGGTACTAGAGTTTGGACTCAGGGCCTGTGCTTGCTAGGCAGGTACTGTACCCATTTGAACCATGTCCCAGCCCTTTTTGCTTTAGTTCTTTTTCTAATAGGGTACACATTTATGCCTGGGCCAGTCTGGATGTTAATCCTATTTCTACTTTGGCAAGTAGGCAAATAAAAGATTCACTGCTCACTGGATGTTGGTGGCTCATGCCTTAGCCACTCAGGTGGTTGAGATCTAGAGGATCGTGGTTTGATCTCAGTTCGGGTAGAAAAATCCATAAGATTGCCTCTCCAATCAACCAGCCAAAATCAGAACTGCAAGTTTGGCACAAGTGGTAGGGTCTGCTTCTAGAAGGACCCATATTGACACCTGCCTGTCCTCAGCTAATCTCAAATCATAGCCAAATACCCAAGGCCATTCCTTTTTCCATTTACACATAGGTTGGATCACTTTCTTCTCTTCTGCTCTCAGCCAGAAGAAGCACAGAGAGTTTGCAAGTGGTGGTGGAGGTGGTGGTGTGTGTGTGAGGGGGTGTGTGCTAAGTTTGCAAGTTGAATCACAGTGCAGGTGGCTAGGGGCAAAGTCTGTGCAGAGGATTAGAGTCAAAGCCACATGGAGCCAGTCCAAGGTAAAGGATGACTGGTCTAGGTTTGCATTTGTTTTGAAATCTTTTTCTTGAACCTGATACATATCAAAGAAAGACTCAATGTGCAGTAACCATATTTGACAACTTTCTCTCCCCAAAGGCTCCTTCCATCCCAGCATCCCTTTCCCCACCTAATTCTATCACTTTCCTGATTGATTACCCTTATTTAAAGCCAGGCAATGGATTCTGGGTGACATTGCTGGCGAATAGCTATGCTTATTCTTGCTTGTTCCAGAAATCTTGAGAGCTAAGATCTAAAACCTAGGGCTTCCTTCCTTATATTACATACAAATTGGTGCAAGAGTGAATGAGTTTCTTAGACTTAAATATTTATTCTACTGGGCTGGGAAGGTGGCTCAGTGGTAGAGCACTTGCCTTGCATGCATCAGGCCCTGGGTTCGATTCCTCAGCACCACATAAGCAAAAAGAAAAAAAAGCCAGTAGTGGCGCTGTGGCTCAAGTTGTAGAGCGCTAGCCTTGAGCTGAAGAGCTGAAGGACAGCGCCCAGGCCCAGAGTTCAGGCCCCATGACTAGACCGCCCCCCCCAAAATGTATTCTACTTTATCATACTTCTTGCAAAAATTCATATAAAACTTTGTTGTGACAGATGAATTTTCTTAACTATCTTGTTTATTTCTGTTAGTTCAGCTAGTGGGATGGAATATTTATTTGTTTGTTTGTTTGTTTATTTTGGTGCCAGTCTTGGAGCTTGAACTTGGCCTGGGTGCTGTCCCTGAGCTTTTTTGTTTAAGGCTGGTATTCTACCACTTGAGCCACAGCTCCACTTCTGGCTTTTATGGTGCCTAATTGGAGCTAAGAGTCTCATGGACTTTCCTGCCCAGGATGGCTTCGAACCACAATCCTCAGATTTCAGCTTCCTGAGCAGATAGGATTACAGACATGAGCCACTAATGCCCAGTAGGAATTTTTTGAAATGTGTTTTTCTTTTGAAGGGTCAGGGTAGCGCATGTGAGAGGCCATGGGGAGGGGTTTCTATGCTACTTCACCCATAGGGTGCATAGTTCTGGGGACCCATGATTATTTGAGGGTGGAGGTCCTGAGAGGGCTCCCCTTGCCTGCAGTAGTACCCATCCCTCTAGCTGAAGGGCTGACCTCCCCACCGCAAAACACGCTGCCAGGCTGAACATGGAAAATGTGGAATGGCTGTAATTGCTTATGTAGTTTTAATTGCTCATTAATCATGCTAACAGGCCCAGAGTGCTGATCGTTTGCAACGTGCTTAGTAATTAAAAGACCAGGGGTGATGTAGGGTAATGGGGGTGGGGGTGGGGTAAAATGAGGTGAAGAAAAACCAAAATGTATAACACAGGAGGAAAATGGGGGGAGGAGAGTAAGATCAGCTTGTCTCCTTTCTAACATCAAATGCATTTTCACACAACCTCTCAAAATCACCAGTTCTGAGCTGAGAATATCATAGCTCTCAGCTCCCTGGGCAGGGCACCAGTCCCTCATAGCCTCCTTTTTGGTTTGCAGGGCACGTCCCCCTACATGGTTCTTTTTACTTCTAGACTATCCAAGGAGATGGATGAGAATTTGGGTCCATCGTTTCCAGATCAGGAAAAAGGCTTTGGTAAAGCAATTTGCCTTGACAGCTAACAGTTGGTCGAGTTGGGATTCAAACTCACTTCTCATACCAAATGTCTGGCGTTTGGGGATTAGAGGCGTGGCTCAGTTGGTAGAGCACTAACCAATGAGTAAAAGCATCAGGTACTGAGTTCAATTCCCAGTCTCAGACCTAAATAAAAAGAATAGAAAAGAAAAGAAAGGAAATAACCAAATGTCTGCTCTCTTTTTCCTGGGGACAGCAAAATGTTGGGCTTTCATCTTGGATCTATCAACATTCCTGCAGTCAGTGGATTCTGGAATGAATATCCAATTGTCTGGAGGAATTTACAATAAAATACAAATTCCTGGGCCTCCTGGAAGGTCTTGGTTTGGGTTTCTTCTCCCAGATTCTGAATCAAGGATTTGAGAGAGAAAAAAGTTTACTTGGAAAATAAACTATTGGCAGGTTCCAGTGAGGTTGGGGTGGGAACGAGACAAGGAAGATGTGTCAATCAATTTTTGTGAAAATATACCCAAGAAAATCAAAGGAGAGATTTGTTCTGATGATTTTAGAGATTTGTTCTGATGGTCCATGATTATTGGCTTTGTTGATTCTAGGGCCATGGGGAGGAAAATCATCATGGTGGAAGGGTATGGTAAAGAACAGCTTGCCTACCTCATGGCAGACAGGAGACAGAGAGAGACAGAAAAATAGAGGGAGAGAGAGAGAGAGAAGGGGGGAAGAAAGGATATACTCTCCAAAGACATGCCCCTAGTGACCTACTGACCTACTTCCTGCAGCTAGGCCCTTCCTCCCAATATTTCCTTTCAGCCATGAATTCATCAATAGATGAATCCATTGGTGAGGTTACAGTCCTTATGATACAATCATTTCTGAACACTGCTACACTGAAAGCCAGGACTTTCACACATTAGTTTCTTTCTTTCTTTCTTTCTTTCTTTCTTTCTTTCTTTCTTTCTTTCTTTCTTTCTTTCTTTCTTTCTTTCTTTCTTTCTTCCTTCCTTCCTTCCTTTCTTCCTTCCTTCCTTCCTTTCTTCCTTCCTTCCTTCCTTTCTCTTTTTTGCCAGTCCTGCGGCTTGAACTCAGGGCCTGGGCACTGTCCCTGAACTCCTTTTACTCAAGGCTAACACTCTACCACATGAGCTACAGTGCCACACCTGGCTTTTTCTGTGTATGTGGTACTGAAGAACTGAACCCAGGGCTTCATGCATGCTAGGCAAGCACTCTACCACTAAGCCACATTCCTAGCCAGCACATTCACTTCTTGTGGGGGCCACTTCATGTCCAAACCATAATAAGGAAGGAGAGAAGATCCATTGTCAAGTAAATGAATCTCCCTGGGCTACTGGAATTTAATTCACCTGAGGCGTGAAGGAGCGTTGTGTTCACATTCTGTCTGTCTTAGGAGTGAGTGTTCATCCTATTATTTCTCTGTCGTGGTCACATTCAGCTTACTTTGTAGGGCAGAGCATGCTCCAACATTAAGAGAAGATCTTCAGGAAAAAGAGGAACAAATCTATCTTTTTGTTTTGTTTTGGTTTTGGTCTTTGTTGGTCCTAGGGCTTGAACTCAAGGACTGGGCACTGTCCCTGAGCTCTTTTGCTCAAGGCTAGTGCTGTACTACTTTTTTATTTTCTTCAGTCATGGGGCTTGAACTCTGGGCCTGAGTTCTGTCCATCAGCTCTTCAGCTCAAAGATAGCACTCTACCACTGGAGCCACAGCACCACTTCTGGTTTTCTGGTGGTTTATTGGAGATAAGAGTTTCACAGCTTTTCCTGCCTGTGCTGGCTTTGAACCGCAATCTCAGCCTCCTGAGTAGCTAGGATTATAGGCGTGAGCCACCCGGCTCCCAGCACCCGGCACCTGGCTGCACTCTACTACTTTGAGCCACAGCACCACTTCCAGTTTTCTGGCGGTTAACTGGAGATAAAAGTCTCACAAACTTTCCTGCCTTGGCTGGCTTTGAACTGTGATCTTCAGATCTCAGCTTCCTGAATAGCTAGGATTACAGATGTGTAAATCCACTGGTGCCCAGCAGATTCCCTCATATGTAGATTTGGCTGGTGGAAAGCCTCAAGGGGACCCCGAGGGGATGGTGATAGTGTCTCTGCAGAGAAATTTCTCATAGTATCATAGGGGGGATCCTGAGTACCCTTGTTCCCAATCAACTGTGATGTTCCTCTGCCTTCTGGGTGGCTCAGCAGCTTCTTGAACAATTTGTGAGTTGACATAGTATGTAAGTCAATTTTCCATCACTGTGACAAAAAATATAACAGAAAATTCACTTAAGAAGAGGAAAAATCTATTTAGGCTCATGATTTCAGTCCATGGTGGCTGGCCACCATACTTTGGGCATATGCCAAGGCAGCAGATCATGGCAGGAGCACATGTCAGAAGAGCTGCTCATCGCATCATCTCATCATGGATAGGAAGTTAAAAGAGAGGCAGACAGAGAGAGACACAGGGAGAGACAGAGAAACAGACCAAGTTTTTGGTCCTAATAGCCCCTTAAAGGGCACACCCCCAATAGCCTAACTTCTTCCCACTAGGCCCCACCTCCCACTGTGATCCTCAGATCTCAGCCTCTGAGTAGCTAGGATTATAGGCGTGAGCCACTGGCACCCAGCTATCATATTGTAAATATAGACCTGGTCTTTGCTTTCAAAGAGCCCATAGTCTAACTGGGGAGTAAGATCTGTAGACATGAAAAGGTAACAAAGTAGCATATAAATGTTGAATGAGTGATATACATTAATTAGGGTGGGGAGAAGTGAAGAAAGCCTTTGCACTGGGTATTGAAGGATAGATAGGAGTTGTACACAACTGAGTAGCATTGAATGCACAAAACATCAGTGCCAGGAGGAAATATCCAGGACTGTTGAGGGACTATGAAGGGATCTACCTATTTGTAGTAGGGCACATGAATGGAAATTGCTTCCACTGAAGAACCACTTGAGCCTTGGAACTCGGTCACTCCCGTGTCTCCCGTCCCTCCCCAGTGGAAGGCCTGTTTATGTACTTTGTGCTCAGGAAAGCAGACAGTTGCCAGCTCAGGGTCTATGGAGATAGTGAAGGTCTTGAGGCTTCCCTGAGCCATGTCACCCAGATCCCATAGAGTCAAATTTTAGACAAAAAATAATTTTGTTAGTGTAACTGTGTACCATGAATGATTTGGGACATACATATCCTACCACTTCTTTATTGTGTATCTCAAATTCAAATATAACGGGGTGCCCCTTATTTTATCTGGCATCACTGCATGAGAGCTCTTGTGAACCCATGCATAGCCGATCAGACTCTCAGAGCTCTGGGTCACTGGTTGATTGAGGTTTGACCTTACAACCCAAAGTCAACCTGCCATTGCACAGGCATTTTTACCTTCATTGGTGGTTCCAGGTTCCAGGACTGAAACCCTAGGTGCTAGCAGGAAGAAAGAAGTCCTATAGCCAAAGGGAGGAAGGGAGGAGGGAAAAAGGGAGGAAGAGAGGAAGGGAAGAAGAGGGGAAGGGAAGAATGGGGGGAGGGAGGAGAGAGGGAAAGGGAAGGAAGGAAGGAAGGAAGGAAGGAAGGAAGGAAGGAAGGAAGGAAGGAAGGAAGGAAGGAAGGAAGGAAGGAAGGAAAAGGGAAAGAGGGAGGGAGAAGGGGAAGGAAGGAGAGTGGAAGGAAAAATGGACAGAGAGGGAGAAGGAAGAAAGAGAGTTGCTGTTAGACCTCCCCCAAGGAGATGTCTGATGGATAGTGATGTTCACATACACAGAGGCAGAGCTGTGAGACGGAGATGCCTAAAGACATTGCTTGCCTGTGACACCCCTTGACCTGATTCAAGGACCCAACAGAGCAACTGAGTTCTGGCAAAAAATCTGTGAGACAATATTCCCTCAGGCCCACAGGAACCAACCTTGATTCAATTCAAAGAGAGGGTTGCTCCTGAGATTACCCCCCCCCCCATTTAGCTGTGGAGTGAATCAGGTTGCCTGCTTCCCAAAGTAGTGAAACAGCCTAGCCAACAACTCTTTATGATCTGTCATATCCATGCTCCTGAGTGCTAGCTGGCAAAAGGAGCCCTTTAGCCACCAGTGTCTGGCTCATTTTGGCCTTATGAGCAGGCCTCATTGCTGTACCTTGGTTCTTTCCCCTCCTTACAGTTCTCCCCGCTCCCTCCCCAAGCTCACTTTGAAGCATCCAGTTTAGATGCTAAAACAGAAAGTGTATGTTGTTCTTACACTGGGCTTGGTATATTAGAGCTGAAGGCATTAGGACTGATCAGATCCAACCCCCCTTCATGATTCCAGTGTCACAGATGAATAACCTAAGGTTCAGAGGGATTCTATTATATGTTATAAACAGATCAAAGAATCAGAGGAGATCAGATGCTGGTGGCTCATGCCTATAATCCTAGCTTCTCAGGAGGCTGTGATCCAAAGATTGCAGTTCAAAACCAGCCTGGGCAGGAAAGTCCACGAGACTCTTATCTCTAATTAATCACCAAGGAACTGAAAGTAGGGTTGTGGCTCAAAATGGTAGAGCACTAGCCTTGAACAAAAAGAACTCGGGAATAGTACCCACACCCTGAGTTCAAGCCCCACAACCAACAAAGAAAAAAAAAGAATCCAAGGAAAGCCCTGTGGTCTGGGGAAAAAGGCGCATGAGTTGGGCTTTAGAAAACCTATTTGTTCATTTAGTTTCTACCAAACATCTTCCCATTCATTTCTCCAGCTCTAGAATGAGCTTAAATACTAGCTCCATCCACCTTCACCATGACTTCACCGAAGCTATGGAAATTACAAAACACTGAATAAATGTGCTGGACAAAAGGCTGGGCAGTATTAGTGTTTGTCAGTGTTACTGTTATTATTTAACAAGGCTAATCCACCAGTGAAAGAAATGAGCACACATCATGAAATTAATTATAGATGTTTTTTAAAATGACTGTTTATATTGAAAGGAAGGTCTCGCATTTGCCGCACAATTTCAGGATAAGTCGTGTTTTGGAAAAAAAATATTAATATTCAGAGCTGTGTTGATTAGCTTCACTCTTGTTGCTAAGCAACCAGGTCCTTTGTAGCCTCTGCCTAGTGGAGTTTTTCCTGGGGGAGGGGGTGGGGAAGGGAATGGGAGATTAGAAAGAAGGAACTATATTACAGTAAATTATTCCACTAGTTCAGCCAATTCCAAAGTTGCCTCCAAAAAAAAAAAACCAAAAAACAAAAAACGAAAAACAAAACAAAAACATCGAGTCCTTTAACAACCTATGTGATTATAGTTGTTGGATGAGGGCAACCAAAGCTTAGCCCAGAGCTCACCGCTCACCCATGACTCTGAGTTGCAGGTTTGGCAGGCCTTGTGTTTACTGGGCCAGGGCTGCCACCACTGGCATTCATTAGGGCTCAGTGAAGGCAGCCTTCCAGCACTAAGATTAGGGGGTCGGGAGGCTGCAAGGAGAGACAGCAATGAATTAAATGATCCAATCTCATGCAATAGCTGCTGTGGCCTTTTGCTCCAACTCTACCACTTGAATAGGGGCCATCGCTGAGAAAACCAGACAGCATGGTTTTCTGACCCAAATGGAGAAGACTGGTGAATATTTGCAATTCATTGAAATGCCAAGACCAGTGACCCCAGCAATAAATATATGGATGGAATCCCAAGGAACACCTACTGGTGAATTAGGTGCCTGACAGAGTTCCTTCATAGACTTCTGGCAACTGCACCAGACAGGATGTGGTAACTGTTTCTACTTTGGAAACTGAGGTTCAGAGAGATTGAGCCATTTATGCAAATGAGCACACATCATGAAATTAATTATAGATGGTTTTTAAATGACTGGTCACTGCAGGGCAGAACGAGGATTTAAATTCAAGTCGTTCCGTTTCTGTACCTTGATCCTGCTTGACCGGGACGCCTTCCCTTAGCAGGGTGAGGTGTGGCGGGGGAGAGGGGAGGCTGTGAAGGGCATAGAGAGACTATTTTGGGGCTATGCATGAGGTTGGATTGTGGCCTCTGTTAAGTTGAGACTCACTTAGCAAATCTGTGAATCATTCCAGACATCTGTATTTGGGGGGTTTCCAGTTTCTATTGTCACATAAGAAACCACCTAAATTTAGCAGCCTAAAAATACACTCATTTTGATTGGGCAGGAGAAACAGTAGGTCAGGAATTCAGGCAGGGCTCAGTTGAGTGTTTCTTTTGCTTCTTGTGGTATCTACTGAGCCCACCACCCATGAGTGGGTGATCTGGGTCTGGGGGGGGCCCAAGATGGCTTCTTCCCAAGTCTGAGGCCTTGCATGGAGTATTTTACTTCAGGATCTGTGAAATGATGGTTTCTAGACAGTTGAGTTACTTATGTGGTTGACTTGCTTTGCCCATAGCAGCCAACCTAAGAGAGTCAGATGGAAGCTCCATCAGCTTTCCTCAGCCTGCCTTGGTAGTTCTGCGGCCTCACAAGTGTTAAAGTGGTCCAGAGTCCACATGGATTCAAGGGGAGGAGTGTCATGGCTCCTGGGGTCAAGTGATCTTCCTGTCTTAATTTCCTGTGTAGTTAGGATTACAAGAGGCTATGCTCTAAAATAGCCTATGTGCCAGGCACCTGTGGCTCACATCTGTAATGCTAGGTACTAAGGAGGCTGAGATCTGAGCATCATGGTTCAAAGTCAGCCTAGGTAAGAAAGTCCATGAGACTCTTATCTCCATTAAGCACCAAAAAGCCAGAAGTGGAGTTGTGGCTCAAGTAATAGAGCACTAGCCTTGAGCAAAGACACTCAGGGACAGCACCCAGGCCCTGAGTTCAAGCCCCAGGACCAGCACACATAAAAAAGGCCTATGGTATTAAATTTCTCATACCAGTAAGAAATGGATAGGCATAAATGGTTGATGATCTGAAAATTGTGGAAATGTAATTTGTGGTCCCATTCATCTGATTTTATAACCTTCATTCCACCAGGATCGTATTTGGAATAATTGTTTGGTTCAGGACACTTTTTCTCACCATGGAAATCAAGTGAGATGCTTCTGGAGAAAGACAAGCTATGGTGAGTGTGTGAAAGAGAGGCGGGGTGGGGAAGAGGGAGGGAGGGAGAGAGAGAGGGAGGGAAGGAAGGAGGGAAGGAGGAAGGGAGGAAGGATGGTCCTGGGGCTTGAACTGAGGACCTGGGCACTGTCCCTGAGCTTTGGTGCTCAAGGCTTGCATTCTACCACTTGAGCCACAGCTCCACTTCCATTTTGTTTTATTGATGGTTAATTGGAGATAAGAGTCTCATGAACTTTCCTCTCCAGGCTGGCTTTGAACCTTGAACTACAATTCTCATCTCTCAGCCTCCTGAGTAGCTAGGATTACAGGTATGAGCTACCCATGCCTGACTATTATGGATTTTATTTTCACAAATGTGGTACTGAAAATGGGACAATGAGGGAGGCAAAAAAAGCATTCAAAGACTATTTTAAAGATGGATTTTCAGCATCAGACTCCTTACACTTGAACTTCATCTCCCTGGTCTCAGAAGAGGTTAAAAGGATCACCAGGCAGTAAATATATCAGTGAGTCTTGTTTTAGAAGAGAAAAAAAAAAACAGGGGTGAAGATTCACCTATGTTTTCCTAAGAGGCAAAAGCTGGCTTCCCTGGTCCTATAGACCCTAGAGACAAAAATCCAGACCCAGAAAAGTGTGGCCCTTTGTAGTAGTCATGCTAGGCTTCTGTTGTTGCTCTACAATTCACCTTCATATTTAGGGGCTTGAAACAAAGTCATTGTTTTCCTGATTGTTAGCTTTGATTGCACAGCTCTGCTCTATATGGTATTGACTGGGGCCATTCACACGCCATAGTCATGTGGGAACTTAGCTGCCACCAAAATGTCCACCATGCTCTCCTTCATGTATCTGGCACTCCAAGTTCAGGGACTGAAATGGCCATGGATTGGTTCTGTCTCACTGTCTTTCCTGCTGTCTCTTAACCCCAAGACCTGTCTTCCTTCACATTACCTTCCTTCCTTCCTTCCTTCCTTCCTTCCTTCCTTCCTTCCTTCCTTCCTTCCTTCCTTCCTTCCTTCCTTCCTTCCTGCCTTCCTTCCTGCCTTCCTGCCTTCCTGTCTGCCTGCCTGCCTTCTTCCCTTTCTTCTTTCTGTTTTGTGCCATCTTTTGTGCCAGGACCAGGACTTGAACTCAGGGCCTGATTCCTGAGCTTTTTTTTTTGCTCAAGGCTAGCACTCTACTCCTTGAGCCACAGCTCTACTTTGGCTTCTGGCTTGTTTTTTTTTTTAGTGGTTCACTGGAGATAAGAGTCTCACAGAACTTCCTGTACAGGCTGGCTTTGAACCATGATCCTTCGATCTCAGCCTTCTGAATAGCTAGGATTACAGGCATGAGCCACCGACACCCAGCTTCACTTGCCACACAGTGATGAGATCTCTTTATACAGCAGTTGGCTGCCAAGAGAAAGAGGCCGAAGCTGCCAGGTCTCCCAAAGCTGAGGCCTGGAATTGGCAAAGGGTCACTTCTATCGCTTTCTATTCATCAGAGTAAAGCGTGGGGCTCATTCAAATTCCAGGAGAAGGGCAAGAAACCTCTACCTATTGATGAGACTTATTGGCAGCCATAACTGGGGACTTTATATCCATTATATTTCCTAAGCTTAACTAAAAAGACTTGGCTGTCAAAACCTCAGACCCAGCTACTCCTTAACAAGGTAATATCTTAATTTGACAATTTATTCATTCAACAACAACCACAACAGTAGTAACAGTGCTACTTAAATCACACACTAGGTACCAGTTATTGTTCTAAGGGCTTTACATGTTTAATCTCATTACTCTGTGTGTGTGTTTGTGTGTGTATGTGTTTGTATGTGTGTCTGTGTGTGTATGTGTGTGTGTGTGTGTGTCTGTGTGTACTGGGGCCTGAACTCAGGGCCTCTCACTTGGCTTTTTTGATCAAGGCTGACACTCTACCGCTTGACCTCAATCTTCATGCTTTCTGCTGGTTAATTGGAGATAAGTCTCTCGGGTTTGTCTGTCTAGTCTCGTTTGGAAGTGCAACCCTTAGATCTCAGCCTTCTGAGTAGCTAGGATTATAGGCATGAGCCACCAGCACTCCACCCTCATTATTTTTTATGATAATTCTGTGAGAGAATTTCTATTTCAGAGATAGAAAAACTGGCACAGAGAAGTTAAGGGACTTGCTCAAGGTCACATGACAAATTAAGTGAAGAACTCACATTCAAATCCAGGTAGGGTTTCAGAATTTGTGTGCTCATCCATTGCCCTACCCTACCACTTAGGCCCTGAGGCTGTGTGTCAGGCACATACCCTTAAGTTGTTGGGATACTGACATGTGTAAGACTGTCTATGGCAGACTGTTCTTCTACTATAGTAATCAAACTTTGATTTTGAGTTGGGCAAATGGCTTCGTGAGATACTATGTTTCCCAACCTCCTTTGCATGTCGCTGTGGCCATGTGATTAAATTGTGGCTATAGGGTACAAATAGAAGTGGGATATGGTTGCTTCCAGGAATCTTCCTTAAGAGATAGCTAAGAGCTGAAGTTCCGTCTCGAGTGGTAGAACACTTGCCTAACAAGTGCTCTCAGTACCACCTGTAATCCCAGCTCCTTGGGAGGCTATGATAGGAGGATTGAGGTTCAAGGCTTGCAAAAGGTAGTTAACTCCTGTCTCAACTCACCAAGCCAAGGGTAGTAGTATGCTTGCAATCTTGGCCACTCAGAAAGCATAAGTATGAGGATTACAGCCTAAGGCTGGTCCCAGACAAAATGTAAGATGATATAAAAAATAAGTTCAGCAAAAAAAGCTATGGTCATGGCTCAAGTGGCAGAGTACCTCCCTAACAAGCAAGGATGAAGCCTTAAGCTCAAACACTACCAGAGGGGGTGGGGAGGGAGGGAGAGAGGAAAGAGAGAGACATAGTGGGTGAGCGAGTATGAGACAGAAAATATTTGACCATTTTTCATCTCTTACTGCTTAGAATACAGATGTGATGACTGTAGCTGTAGCTGCCACTATGGACCATGAGGACAGAAACTTCACTGTGATCAAATTTAGGGACATAGAATCAGGCTGGAAGAAGCCTTAGTCCTCGAATTCTTAGAACAAGAGCCATTCCCATGTTGAACTGCCTACCTAAGAAAGAGGTATCTACTACATTCAAGCCACTTCAACATTTGGTCTTTGTTGCTCCCTGCCAAACCTAATCCTAACCAATAGTCTCCATCCCTAAGGAGCTCACAATCCATTGGGGGAGACTGAAAAGCACATATTTATGATCAAAGCAGGATGATCATCACAGTGGTAGCACTTTATAAGTCAAAACTGGGGACATGTGGCCTAAATGCAGGATTATGGGATCATTTTCAATGCTGAGAAGTAATCTGAGAAATGTAGTTTTGATGGTGATATACTGGAGTTGTTGTTTAACATTCATGGGGCCAGAATTCTGGGCACTGTCCCTCAGCTCTTCAGCTCAAGCGCTCTACCACCTGAACCACAGCGCCACTTACAGCTTTTTCTGCTTATGTGGTGCCGAGGAATTAAACCCAGGGCCTCATGCATGCAAGGCAAGCACTCTGCCATTGAGCCACCTTCCCAGCCCCTGGAGTTGTTTTTTTAAAGTACATTTACATGGATTAGAGAGACATTACAACATTCTGAAAGTTAGCCCAGAAAATGAAGCACAATCACTAGAGCTGAAAGCAAAATGCCATATAAGCCCTGAAGAAGGAACAAGGGTTTCTGATGAAGGAAAACTTTGAACTCAGCTTTGAATTGGGGACTGGCATTCTAGCACAGAGAAGAGCAAGAGCAAAGGACAGGTGGCAGGGGGAAAAGGCATGGAAACTTTGTAGCAACACCAGACAGGAAACCAAGCTGGGCATTCTGCTGCTCCATCAGAGAAAGTCTTGCTGCTCAGCTCCCTCTGGCAGGCCTTGGGCAGCTGTGTAGGCCCTGGACAATTTGGTAGGTGATGCATAATTGAGTGCTTCATTTGATTTTATCATTGGAGGTTCATTGTTGCATATGGTGTGAGGTAGGGGTCTGACTTTGTTCTTCTGCATGTAAACATTCCTTTTCTTTGCCCCTTCTTTTGTCCCACTGGCTGATTAAATGTCGCAGCCCCTGACTATGGAATAAACAAGTGCCATATCTGTCACATGCACTGAATGAGGCTGAACAGAGCTGTTGGCACTGGTGTTTACTTACTTTCACGTGGGTAGGTCAGTTTCCAATATTGAGATCTCCCTGGGCAAATTGTGAGAAAGGCCCTGCTGAGAGTTGTGCAACTGAACACTGCCCCTGGAAGCCTGAACCGCTCTTTTAAGTGCCTCTCCCCAGAAGTCTTTTCTTCAGCCTTGGTGAGGTTTAGCAGGTTTGTGGATTAAGCTGAGTAACAATCAGCACAGGCCTGCTGAGAAGATGGCCGAGTGCCCAGAGCCTTGGTCCACAAAGCCTTTGTTAAGAATCTGATGTGGGATTAGGGCAGGAGACATAATAATGAGGTGCTAAAGAAAACCTTTTTTTTTCCCCCCAATGACTGAGTTTGTAAAATATTTTTGAACAGTGGCAGTAATGCTTTAAGATACTGGGGGAGTTGGTGCGCCGGGTCTGTTGAATACAGGCTCTCCAAATTTCCACCTTTCAGGGAAATTTAAAGGGCAAACATCCAAGGTAGAAAGTCAGCCAAGCAAAACGAAGCAAAGACTGTGCCTTGAAAAGCTGGTGTGGATGAGCCAGGATGTGTTCATTTTCATAGCAGCTCTTTTTTCAGAGGTGACCATACATTCACTGGTGTATACTCCTAAAATGTGTTCATTACCCCAAAAGAAAACCCCATACCCATTGAGGAGTCAGTCTCTATTAATTCCAGAGTCCCTGGAAATCTGCTGGCTCTTTTTTTTTTTTTTTTGGTTGCTAGTCCTGGGACTTGAACTCAGGACCTGGATACTGCCCCTGAGCTTTTTTGCTCTAGGTTACCATCCTACCACTTGAGCCTCAGCCCCATTTTTAGCATTTTGCTGGTTAATTAGAGATAAGAGTCTCACTGACTTTCCTGCCTGGGCTAGCTTCAAACCACAGTCCTCAGATCTCAGCCTCCTGACTGCTGGATCTTGATCTTGAACTTCCCAGCTCCAGATATATAAGGAAATAAGTATCTGTACTTTATAAGTTATCCAACTGTGAGATTTTATTATAGCAGCACAAATGGACAAATATCCTTCCATTTCTTTGTTTAGAAGATCTCTCATAACCCAGAAATGAACCCACAGACCTATAGCCACCTAATCTTCAATAAGGGAACTAAAAAAATAGAATGGAAGACAGCCTCTTCAGTAAATGGTGCTGGAAAAATTGGTTAACCATCTGTAGAAAACTAAAGCTAGATCCTTATATATCACCCTGCACCAGAATCAACTCCAAATGGATCAAAGACCTCGGAGTCAAAGCAGACACCCTGAAAACATTACAGGACGGAATAGGAGAAACCCTAGGTCTCTTTGGCACAGGCCAAAATTTTCTTAATAGAGACCCGGAAACACAACAAATCAAAGAAAGGTTGGACAAATGGGACTGCATGAAGCTGAAGAGCTTCTGCATGGCAAAGGACATAGCTAGCAAGATCAATAGAAAGCCCACGGATTGGGAGAAGATCTTCACTAGCCATACAGCGAACAAGGGTCTCATATCTAAAATATACTTGGAACTCAAAAAATTAAATCCCCCAACAACAAATTCTCAAAGAAACAACTGCCCGATAAGTGGGCTAAAGACTTAAAGAGAAACTTCTCTGAAGAGGAAATAAGAATGGCCAATAGGCACATGAAGAAATGCTCAACCTCTCTAGCCATAAAAGAAATGCAAGTCAAAACAACATTGAGATACCACCTCACCCCAGTTAGAATGGCTATAATCAAGAATTCTAATAACAACAGATGCTGGAGGTTGTGGCCAGAAGAGAACCCTACTGCATTGTTGGTAGGAGTGTAAACTTGTTCAACCACTTTGGAAAGCAGTATGGAGGTTCCTCAAAAGACTCCACATAGAGCTCCCCTATGACCCAGCAATCCCACTTTTGGGTATTTACCCAAATGATCACAAACAAGACCATACTAAAGCTACCAGCACAATTATATTTATCGCAGCATTATTTACCATAGCTAAGATATGGAACCAACCCAGATGTCCCTCAGTAGATGAATGGATCAAGAAAATGTGATATATATATATATATATATATATATATATATATATATATATATAAATGGAATTCTGTGCCTCCATTGAAAGGAATAACATTGCCCCATTTGTTAGGAAAGACTTGGAAAAAAATTGTATTAAGTGAAGTAAGCCAGGTCCAAAGAAACATAAGTCCCATGGTTTCCCTTATTTGCAATAACTAGTATATGTCTGGGACAAGCAGAAAAGGTCAGATAAGATGATGTTAAGTGAAATGAACCCCAAAATAGGGACACAAGTGGCTTTTTTCTTTCTTGCTATTGTTTTTAATGTTTATAAGGTACTATGGGATTTTTTTTTTGTTGCTTTGTATGTCCCTACCCCATGGTATAACCCCTGTTTTCAGTGTATTTGATGTTGGTATAATTTGTGGAGGGGAAGGGAAAAAAACAAATCGTTTAAATAGGGATACAGGTTGGCCTATTGCAACAATTAGATGTACAAGATGCTATGTTGAAAACGAACTTTACAATTTAGGCGGGGGAGGGGGAGTAGTTGTGGAGGTGGGAGGGAAGGGATTGTAGGGGAAAAACAAAGGAGGAGGCAACAATGCTTGATAAGAAATGTACTCATCACCTTGCTCATGTAACTCTAACCCCTCTGTACAGTATTTTCACAATAAAAAAAACTTATTAAAGAAAGGAATCAAAATAAAAAAGCTCTTTCATTTCTTTAGCAATATTTTATGACTATGCACTATTTTGTTTAATTCTATGTATTTTATTCTTTTTGATGCTATTATAAATAGAAATTAAAATTTATTTGATTTATTTATGGGTTTTTTGGTGCCAGTCCTGTGGCTTGAATTTAGGGCTTAGGTGCCGCCTCTGAGCTTTTGTGCTCTGAGCTAGCACTGTAGCACTTGAGCCACTGCTCCACTTCTGGCTTTGGTAGTTAATTGGAGATAAGAGTCTCTCAGACTTTTACTGACCATTCTGGCTTCAAACTGCCATCCTTAGATCTCAGACTCCTCAGTAGCTAGGATTACAGGTGTGAGCTACCAGTGCTTGGCTGAGATGTCTTTTAATGTCATCCTTAAAATCAACTATTGGGTTTCTTTGTTTTTAGTTTTAGTTTTAGTTTTGTCAGTCATGGGGCTTGGGTGCTGTCCCTGAGCTCTTCAGCTCAAGGTGAGCACTCTACCATTTGAGCACCACTTCCGGTTTTCTGGTGATTAATTGGAGATGAGTCTCACGGACTTTCCTGCCCAGGCTAGCTTTGAACTGTTCCTCATATCTCAGCCTCCTGAATAGCTAGGATTACAGGTGTGAGCCACCAGTGACCTGCTGTTGGAGTTTTGTTTTGTTTTGTTTGTCAGTCCTGGGACTTGAACTCTGGGCATGGGCATTGTCCCTAAGCTCCTTTATGCTCAAGGCTAGTGCTCTAACACTTGAGCCACAGTACTATTTCTGGATTTTTTTCTATGATTAATTGGAGATAAATCTCACAGCCTTTCCTGCCTGAGCTAGCTTTGAACCATGATCTTCAAGTATCAGCCTCCTGAGTAGTTAGGATTACAGGCATGAGCCACCAGTGCCCAGTTTCACATTGGCTTCCTTTACTTAGTGATATGCACTTATGTTTCCTCCATGTGTTTCATATCTCATTTCTTCCTAGCATTGAACACTATCGCCTTGTCTGGATGGACTACAGTTTATCCATTCACCTCTGGAAGGACATCTTGGATGCTTCCAAGTTTTGGCAATGATGAATAATGGATATGTAAATATCCATATGCAGTTTTCTGTGTGGACATAAGTTTTTCTGCTAATTTGGATAAATATTGAGGAATATGATTGCTGGATCACACGGTAAGATATGTTGAATCTTGTAAGAAACTGCCAAACTGTCTCCCAAACTTGTTCCATTTTCGATTCCCACCAGCAATTGCTCCACACCCTCACCAGCATTTGGTGTTGTCAGTATGTTGGATTTTGGCCATTCTGATACATGTGCGGTTATGTCTTATGGTTGTTTTAACTTGCAGTTCCCTGATGACATACGGTGTCAATCACCTCTTCACACATTGATTTTCCATCTGTATATGGTCTTTGTGTCTGTTCAGACTCTGTGTGTGTGTGTGTGTGTGTATGTGTACGCGCGTGTATGTGTGTGTGTGTGTGTGTGTGTGTGTGTACTGGGACTTGAACTCAGTCCTTCATGCTCTTGCTTAGTTTATGTGCTCAAGTCCAGCACTCTACCACTTGAGTCACATCCCTACTTCCAGTATTTTGCTGATTAATTGGAGATAAGAGTCTCACAAACTTTTCTGCCCAGGCTGGCTTTGAACAGGATCCTCAGATCTCAGCCTTGGTTTTGTTGTTGTTGTTGTTTGTTTGTTTTTGTCAGTTCTGAAGCTTGAAGTCAGGGTTTGGCCACTATCCCTGAGCTCATTTGCTCAAGGCTAGCACTCTACCACTTTGAGCTAAAGCTCCACGCCCAGGTTTTTGGTGGTTAATTGGAGAAAAGAGTCTCATGGCTTTTCCTGCCTAGACTGGCTTTGAACCATGATCCTCAAATCTCAGCCTCTTGAGTAACTAGAATTATAGGTATGAGCCACTGGCTCCATTGCTGTGTTGATTTTTATCTTCTACATGTTTACTGAATGCACAGCGGTTAAAAACCTTGAAAGTTGTAGAAAGGCCCAATTCAATAGGATTTGAATGGAATGGGAGATGCATTTATTTATTTGCAGTATCAGGATTTGAGCTGAGGCTTTGTACTTGCTAGGCAAGAGCGCTGCTGCTTGAGCTACATCTCCAGCCCTTTCTCTGATTATTTTTGAGATAAGGACTTGCTTTTTTCCCAGGCCAGCCTGGTTTGAGATCTTCCTCTTTTTGCTTCCTAATGTAGCTGGGATGGTAAGTCCACACAACCATTCTCAGCATTTTGTTATTGTTATTAAGATGGAGTCTTGCAAACTTTTTGCCTGAACCACTTTCAAACCACAGTCCCCCCATAGCAGCCTCCTGAGACACCAGTACCTAGCTAAGGGAGATTTATTGACTGGACTAACTTAAAAAAGCAGTTAGGCATGTGGGTGCATGTTGGTAAACCCAGAAGGTAGAGGTAAGAAGATGCTGTTCCAGGTCAGCTTCAGGCAAAAAGCACAAAACCCTATCTGAAAAGTAAAGCAAAAAAGGCTAGAGGCACGGTTCAAGCGGTACAGTACTCGCCTAGCAAGCACGAGGTCCAAACTCAAGTCCCTCCTCCCCAAATGTAATGGACTTCAGGCATAGTTTGATTAAAGCTCTGACTCTATGTACGCTATGTACTTCTATATTGGGTCAGTTCTTAAATTTACTTCCCTCACAATTGTCAGCCGGCTGACAACAGAAATGGTGTCTTTCTACTCTTTCAGTCACATCCAGGGAAAGAATGAATCTTTTTCTTCCTTCAAAAATCCTTGCTGGTGGCTCACACTGTAATCCTAGTTACTCAGGAGGCTGAGATGTGAGAATTGAGGTTCAAAGCCAGCCTGAGTAGGCAAGTCCATGAGACTCTTCTCTCGAATTAACTGCCAAAAAGCCAGAAGTAGAGCTGTGGCTCAACTGGTACAGCACTAGCCATAAGCAAAAACAGCTCCCAGGCCTTGAGTTCAAGTCCTAGGGCTGGCATGCACACTTGCGTGCGCACGTGCAAGTGCACACACACACACACACACACACACACACACACATACACACACACACACACAGAGTCCTGAGCATCTCAGTGCTGGGCATACTGATGGACATCTTTAAGCTGCTTGGAAGGCAGCTGTAAGAGAATGATGGTCTGAGGACTCTCCAGGGTGAAAGTGTGAGACTATCTGAAAAACAAACAGCAAATAGCAAAAAGATTGCACAAGGCTTGAGCAGATCGACTGCTTAGCAAGCATAAGACCCTGAGCTTAAACCCCAGTACTTCCAGAAAAAAAAAAATTCCTAAGCATTTCTTCGATTGGGCCATCCCTGTTATGCTGATGGAATAGAACTGTTCTGATTAGCTTAGTTCCTGGAAGTAGGAAAAGTACCAAAAGTATGTAATTCGTTGGTACATAATAGGAGTGAGGAGAGGAAAGGCAAAGACCCTCAGGGGGAATCTCAGTGCTATTAGGAAGAGGAAACTGGCACAGCATTCTGCTGAGGGGATGATTGAGAAAGCCTGCCAGGCCCTCTCAATGGATGCTCAGTTCCCTCCATTCTGACAATGGCCAACCTCAGGGAGTCTGGTACTAAGACTTTTCTATGAGGAAGGGATGGGAGAATTCTGTCTGCTGATCTTATAACTTGCCTGATTTCTGAGCAGCAAGATTCTGGCAGAACAGACTTGGAAAGCTGAGCATGTTAAAGCATCTACATATTGAAGTAAACTTGCATATTTATGATGTTGCTTTGAAGTCCTCATCCACAAATTGCCCCCCATATCTGGTGTCTGACATTTAGTCCTTAAGGATTCATTTCTCACTGGGTGCTGAAATCACTTAGCTACTCAGGAGGCAAAGATCTGAGGGTCATGGTTCAAAGCCAGCCCAATGAAACAAATCCAACAGACTCTTACCTCCAATTAACCACCCAAAAAAGCTAACAGTGCAAGTGTGGCTCAAGTGGTAGAGTGCCATCCTTGAGTGGAAAAGGAAAAACCAAGGAAGAGCACAAGGCCATGAGTTCAAACCCCAGTACCAGTACAACAAGAAAGTCACCACTCTAATTTACGTTTAAAACACTTTTTACATTCAGCACATGTATCCCCTCTACCAGGAAAACCTACACCAGAGAAACAGTCAGAGGAGGGGGTCTTGAGAGCCTCATGTTCTAAATTATAAGAACTGAATTCTCTTCTGAGAGAGTCAGCTTGAGTCCAGTTCCATCCACAGAGAGACTCAGCCCATTCTCTGGCTAACAACAAGTTCCATTGTGGAAAGGCTGGCTCTCTTTCCCCAAGATAGCTACAACAGTACCTCCTATCTCAGAATCTTGCCACTCTTACTTTAATTAGAAGCCTAATGACCCTAACTCTTGAGCTTGAATGGCCTTTGTTATTGCCTTGACCAATCAAGCATGGCAGAAGTGATGCTATATGATTTCCGTGTGCAGGTCATCAAAAACATAATGGACACTTGCCTTACTCTCTTGGGACACTGGCTCTTGGAATTTATCTACCATGCTGTGAAGAAGTCCAAGAAGCCTATGGTGAAGAACCAAGGCTCCACCCCATATTCCCAACTGAGCTTTGAGCCAGTAGCTGGGATCAACTCGCTGGTCACACGAGAGACATCTTGAAAGTCAGTCCTAAAAATAGGTGGGCATCTAAGATGGCCTCCCAGTTATACTTCTACCGGTTGGACCTTCAGATGAGACCACAACTCAACCAAAGGTTCCAGCTGCCATCTCATGAGATACCTCAAGGCAAAGGCACCCAGCCAAACTACACCCAGATTTCTGACCCACAGAAACTATGTTAGATAATAAACTTTTATTGTTTTAAGCTGCTGATTGCAATGGATAACTTGTGCCATCTTTCATTCTGAAGTCAATCCAGCTGACATTGCATAGAGGGGAGACAAAGCTGACCCCACTGAGCTCCACACTGATTACAGAACTATGAGTACAATTAAGATTTGCTAGGTTTGAATCCACGAGATTTTTGGAATGGTTTGCTAAATAGTCATGGCTCACTTTTTCTCATTGAAAGTTAGATGGCAGGGGGCTGGGAAGGTGGCTCAGTGGTAGAGTGCTTGCCTTGCATGCGTGAGGCCATGGGTTTAATTCCTCGGCACCACATAAGCAAAAAAGAAAAAAGCCAGAAGTGGCGCTGTGGCTCAAGTGGTAGAGCGCTAGCCTTGAGCTGAAGAGCTGAGGGACAGTGCCCAGGCCCAGAGTTCAGGTCCCATAACTGGACTCCCCCCCCCAAAAAAAAGAAAGTTAGATGGCAGAGGCTGGGAAAACAAATTGTAAAAAACAAGACCAATCTCTCTTTGTGTACAGCCTAGTGTATTAGTCTGTTATAGTTGCCATAACAAAATAACCCAGCCTGAGGATGCTTAAATAACAGAGATGTATGTATTCACAGTTCTAAAGGCTGAGATCAGGTCATAATTATTGTACCAAGGTCTTTCCTCTGAGCTTGAATTTATTTGTGTTTTAAACTCCCTGTGTGTGTGTGTGTGTGTGTGTGTGTGTGTGTGTTTATTTGTGTTTTAAACTCCCTGTGTGTGTGTGTGTGTGTGTGTGTGTGTGTGTGTGTGTGTGTGTGTGTGTGTGTGTGTGTGTGTGTGTGTGTGTGTGTGTGTGTGTGTGTGTGCCAGTACCAGGGCTTGAACTCAGAGCATTGCATTGTCCCCTGTGTTTTTGACTCAAGGCTGGGACTCTATCACTTAAGGCATAACTCTACTTGTGGGTTTTTTGGGGTGGTTTGGTGGAGTTAAGAGTCTCTCAGATTTGTTTGGCTGGCTTTGAACTGAAATCCTCAGATCTCAGCCTCTTGCGTAGTTACTGAATGGCAAAAGCCATGGGCACTGGGCTTAACTTTGTCTTCTAATAAGAATATCCATTAAGGCACAGCCTCATTTCAATGCAACCAGAATCTCTTTACAGACCTGCCTCCAAATATAGTCTTGTTCGGAGGTACTCGAGATAGAGGCTTCAGCATAGAACTTTTTGGAGGACCTAATTCAACCTCTAACACCCAGCCAACCCAATTCCTTTATAAAGTCCTCAAAGAATCAATTTTCTAGAGGTAAAAATGCATCTTCCCACTGAAGCTTTTTGTGTGTATGTGTGCTAGTCCTGGGGCTTGAACTCAGGGCCTGAGCACTGTTCTTGAGCTTCTTTTACTCAAGACTAGTACTCTACCACTCAAGCCACAGCTCCACTTCCAGCTTGTTTTGTGATTAATAAGAGATAAGAGTCTCACAGATGTTTCTGCCAGGGCTGGTGTTAAACTGTGATTCCCCAGATCTCAGCCTCCTGAATAGCTAGGATTATAGGTATGAGCCACCGGCACTCAGAATTCACTGAAGCATTTTTAGAATGGTAAAAATATGTCGTAATATTCCCCAAGTTTTAAAAACTCACAATGTAGCCCTCCTAGTAATTCCTTCCAGCTCTCTTCCCGCAGGTTTTCACACAGAAAACATGCAGCAAGGGCATAGAGCCTACAGTAAATGGAGGCCCACAGCAGATACAGACTCAAAGTAATCACAGGGCCTAGACTACACAAAGATTCAGGTTGTCCCGCACCATGGTGGACACAGGCCTGTGGCAGAGATAGGGCCATAGAGGCCTCAGAGCTTAAAGCAGGCCTTTCAGTGGTCACTGAACCTAACGCCTAGGCAAATGTCAACTCCAAGGGCAAAACCCAAGGCCCACCTTACTAGTTATGTGGTTGCGTTAGTGAGGCCAGGCAAGCTGATTCGTGGCCTCCATTTAAGCACTTTGGGAGGATTAATGACTGTGAGAGAGCCGATGGCCTGAGGCAAAGCAGAAAGCTGTTACCCTCAGCTCAGCAGAGTTAATTCCATGGCTGTCAGGCCAGATACTTCTCTCAGGCTTGTTTTCTGGTTTCCTATAAAATGGGGGTGGGAAGAAGGGCACATTTTTCTACTATGGGATGCCATTCTTCCTTTTCCAGGCCTGCTGGGTGGGAGTGAGGGAGATGGAATAGGCAGAAATTATAAGGCTTTTCCTGACCCTGGCTGAGAAGCTTGGAGATGCCCCAGTGTGTGGGTCCTCCATTCTAGCCTTTCTTTACCCTGTCTAAGTGTTTCCTTTCCTTCTGTGACTTGCTTTTTCACCAAAAACCCTGCCAAGATCTTCTCCTTCACCCTCAAACCCCACCTACCCTTGGTTTCTGAATAACTTGACCCTCCTCCCCCAAGAGGTTTTCCCATGTCAGTTTCTTGGTCATAGAACGTGGGGTAAAGGAAGGTGGGAGGGTACATTAGTCAACTTGCCATTACCATGACAAACTACCTGAGTAAAAATCAGCTTAAAAGGAGAGGTTTATTTTGGCTTCCAATTTCAGAAGTTTTCATCCATGGTCAAGCAGCCTATATTTGGGCCTATGATGATGTTAGCATAGGCAGCTAGATAGACTTAAGCAGGAATAAGGAAATGCCTAGGGCCCTAGTATTCCATTGCCCCTCACAGAGGTGGAAACATAAAACCCCAGATGGCCGTACTATGTATAGACTATTCAGAAAGTGCCAGAAAGGGCAAAGAAGATCAAATGTGCAAAGTGTCTCTCTTCACAGTCTCAAAACTACAGGTGCATGACTTCCTACACCTGGCAAGCCATTGCACAATTGCCAAATCATTGGGGGGGGGCATAAAAAAGAGTCCTAATTTGGGGGTCCTTAGGAACCCTACCCTATTACATGGTAAAACCCCAATAGCTTTGGAATGATCGGTTCTTCCCTGAGCTGCCTACCTCACATTTCAAAATATAATTCTGCTTTGCTAATATATTACTGTCCTAGTCTTAGATTGTGCATCTGAAGCACTTTGGGACATCTGGAATACTCCATCTACCAGTGAGACCACAAATCATGGTAGGGAGTATGTGGTGGAAGAGACTGTTCTTTTACCAGCAGCCAGAAAGCAAAGGGGAAGAGATATGAAGGGGATGGTGCTTTTTAAGGGTATGCTCCTCCCCCAATGACCTAATTTACTTCCACCAGGCCCCACCTCTTAAAGGTCCCACCACCTTCCAATAATGCCACAGGCTTGTAACCAAGCCTTCAATGCACAGGCATTTGGGGACCATCCAAGATCCAAACTATAGCAGAGGGCTTGTGGCAGCTTCTTTCCAAGAAGGCTGCTCATATCAGGTGAGTAGGAGGCACAGAAAGGCAGGCATACTCCAAGAAATACTTGGCTAGCTTTCCTACCTATGTTTGCTAGTTTGCTGTCCCAGACACATCCTGTCACGGACCACAAACCAAGGGCCCAGGAGAGAAGCCACTGCATTACAGAGCACAAGTCTCCAAATGGCTCTTCAGTGCCCCTCTAAATGTGACTTTTTAGCTAGGATGTGACTTTCAGCTAGGACAAAAGTTGTGGTAGAGCCAGAATGGGTACCAATATGTAACAATGCAGAGATCCCGGAGTTCCACTTAATCATAGGTTTGTAAGGAAAGTAACCTCAAAATACCCTGCAGGAGCAAGGTTACATTTTATACAGAAGTGTCTGAGTCATCAGCTCCCAGGATGCAAGGCAACGTTGGCCAAAGAGGACTCTGGGTACTCATGCCACCGAGACTGCAGGCAAGCTTCCATGTCTAAGCCTGACCTTGGCTGAGGTTTGGAAGTTCCTGATCACAGGAAAACAGAAGCCACTTGGAGTCCTGGGACAGCCAGCAGTCTCTGCCTGGTCTGAGAGGAACGCGATCGCTCAATCACTGTCTTTCTTGGCCAATGAGATGATTCAGTAGCTTCCCAGCTTCTTCTTTCCTGGCAAGGTGATTTATAGTGCACTCTGCAGGCATGCTGAGGGTGAGTGATGAAAAGAGAGCCCTTCTTCCACATGTCTGTGCATGCATGTGTGTGTGTGTGTGTGTGTGTGTGTGTGTGTGTGTGTGTGCATGCATGAGAGTGCTGCACATGCACACTATACAGGTAGTGCCAGATGGGAGTGGTGCAAGAGAGAGAGGCAAACATTTCCAGGTCTTTCTTTGCTACTCAACTTGCTGATGGTTTCCATTGGAGAAATTCTCATCACAGGCTATATATATATATATATATATATATATATATATATATATAGAGAGAGAGAGAGAGAGAGAGAGAGAGAGAGAGAGAGAGAGAGAGAGAGAGAGAAACTTTCTGATATATTTACAAGATCCTTTCTCAGATGAGGAGAAATGAGAAGGTAGGAGTTTAAGGCTTCATCTCTGCAGCTGTTTGGAGTGAAGAGTCTCTTGGAAAACAAATAAGAAGGTGCTTGCACCAGGCACCAATGGCTCATGACTATAATCCTAGCTACTCAGGAGGCTAAGACCTGAGGATGGTGGTTCGAAGCCTGGGCAGGTAAGTCAGTGAGCTTCTTATGTCTAATTAACTACCAAAAAAAGCCAGAAGTGGAGCTGTGGCTCAAATGGTAGAGTGCTAGCCTTGAACAAAAAAGCTCAGGAACAGGGCACAGGCCCTGAGTTCAAGGCCCAGGACCAGCAAACCACACACACACTCACACACACACACACACACACACACACACACACACACACACACACACACACACACACACACACACACAGAGGTGCTTTTTTTTTTTTTTTTTTGGGTCCGGTCGTGGGGCCTGAACTCTGGGCCTGGGTGCTGTCCCTCAGCTCTTCAGCTCAAGGCTAGTGCTCTACCACTTGAGCCACAGTGCCACTTCCGGCTTTTTCTGCTTATGTGGTGCTGAGGAATCGAACCCAGGGCCTCAGGCATGCAAGGCAAGCACTCTACCACTGAGCCACCTTCCCAGCCCCCGAGGTGCTTTCTTGAGGCAGGAAAGGGGCTGAGCTACTTGGCCCTTCCCTGGGTTCGTTCCTCTGAAGGCTGCAGTGAAAAATGGGCTGAGAGCTGAGGGGACAGCTTGGTAGGCACCACGGTGCAAATGTGTGTGCGCTGGGAATGGACTCATGATAGGCCTCTGCCTCGGGGTTCAAACGTTTCTCATTGATGGTTTGATGATCTGGTCTGTGCAATTGCTCTAATGTCTAGCTTTGCTCAGTCTAGGGGTAGGATGTGTTTTGTATCTACTGATCCAGGCTGGTGAGGGGAGTTATGTTGTGTCCTTAGGGGCAGGAAGCTCCAGTCTAGGATTGCAGAAAGAGTCAAAGGTCAACCATGATAGCTTATGGGCCACCGTGGGAAACATTGGTCATCTCATTAGCAGTCTTCCTCTAAAAGATGGCCTCTAGCTTCTGTCATGGATCCTTTATTTTTTAAAATCATCTTAAAGTAGTTATCCAAGGAGTTGCCATTTAACAAAGCAGTTTATGAATACAGTGCCTCTTGATCAACAACATTCTCAGCCATCCCTCCTCTACCCACCCCTTCCTTCACTCTTCTTAATTTTGGATTCTTGGCTACATTCACCCCCCTCTTCTCCTCTTCATTTGTCTACCCTTTCCCCCATGACCGTACCCCACCTCTTTCCTGGTGTTTTAGTTTCCTGAACTTTGACTTTGTCTTTCTAAGGAATGACACTGTATGAGATCTCCCTTGAATCTACCATGTTTCAGTTCAAACATTTGTATACACTTGCATATCACCCAACCTATAAGTTTATAAACTAAATCTAGCTTCTACATATAAGGGAAAATATGCATCTTTTGTTTTTCTGGGCCTGACTTACTTCACTTAACATAATTTTTTTTTCCAGGTCTTTCCGTTTCTTTACAAATGGCATTACTCATTAACAGTGATTGTCCCAGCCCTTTCTAAGTCAGACATCCGTTGCCATTTCTATCACTGTCATTGTCAGTACTATCAATGTCACCTTCCCCCACATTTATCCCATTTCATGTACCTAATTGATTCCCCAAATCAATCCTTTTGGTGATACTGTTAAGACCCCATGATAGTTCATTTTTGGTCAACTCAACTAGACAACAAGATGTCCAGACATTCAGTCAAACATTTTTCTAGGGCATGCCTAGAGATTGACATTTTAATTGGTGGCCTAAGTAAAGCAAATTAATTGCCAGCCCTAAACTGGGTGAGTCAAAATTTCACTTCTGGTTTTCTGATAGTTAGTTGGAAATCAGAGTCTCATAAATTTTCTAGCCTGGGCTGGCTTGGAACCACAATCCTCAGAGCTCAGCCTCCTGAGTAGCTAGGATTACAAGTATGAGCCACCATCACGTGGCTAATCTATGTCTTTCATTGGCTCTATTTCTCAGAAGAACTATAATTAAGACAGACTTTGGTAGCCACAGCTACCAACCTACAAGCTTGGGAGGACCTTTATCGCCTATCATCATAGGGTTGGGACTTGTGAAAATGAAATCCAGAATCTCATCCTGTTACTGGCTGCGTTAGGATAGTTGCATTGAATTCCCAGCCTCATAGAATGTCCACTATGAACATAAGACCACAGGGCTGGGAAGGTGGCTCAGTGGTAGAGTGCTTGCCTTGCAAGTATGAGGCCCTGGGTTCGATTCCTCAGCAACACATAAGCAGAAAAAGCTGGAAGTAGTGCTGTGGCTCAAGTGGTCAAGTGCTAGCTGAAGAGCTCAGGGACAGCACTCAGGCTTCACAACTGCCAAAAAAAAGAAAGAAAGAAAGAAAATAAGACCATTAGTGGGGTACTAAAAGCTTGAAGGGGAATGTGTAGGAAGGTCTAGATAAAGCTGGGAACACTGAGCTCCTAAATTCTGATGTCTTCTTGGTAAATGGTAGAGATCTCCCCACCAGTGAGAACAACTTCTCTCCCTCCATCTGGGTGTAATAATCCTGCATTTCTTGAGGAGATTCAAGACGATGTGGATTCTTCTCAGGATCCACACTCATCTCCTTTCTCTGCTTCTATTACTGAAGTCTAAATGGATCCCTCAAGAGGAAGTGTGCGGGGTGATCCATGAGGGGTTCTACTATAGAACCCAGAGAATGACCTGTGTTTTCTAACGCATTCAGACAGAAATCTGAGCAACACTTGGGCTGGGGGAATGGCCCAAGTGCTAAATTACCTGCCTAGTAAGCCATAAGGCCTTGAGTTGAAACTTCAGTACCACCAAAAAATAAATAAATTTTAGGAACAAGTGAGAATGGATACTAAGAGCATGAGGTAATGGTAGAAGAAACATTAAATTGGATCCATCTGAATTTACTGATGTATGCCCACCACTAAAGCACAGAGAGTCTGCATTTAGTACTGTAGCTTGAGGAGTTACAAAGGGCTCTTAGAGTCTGTTTGGTTGACAAAAGCCTGGGATCAAAAGGTGACCCAAAGTGAGTGAATTGGCCTGCTTGGGTTGAAGGTAGAGAATAGGATTCAAAGGTTTAGGAAGACAGGAACATAAGAGAGTATTTGTTATTTAAGACCTACTTGCCCACTCTAGAAAGGTCTAAAAGCCATACCTTTTATCCACGCCATGAGAAATAAATTCATGAGGAGAGCCTGGCATACTTGAAGAGCTCTATGATTGCTTTTCTCTTTAGGCCACATTTCAGAGTTGAAACTACAGTCACTAAATTGGGAAACCTAAAGTGCAGTGAGAATAAGTGGATCCTGAAGTGGCAAGAGCCAAGTGTCCAGCATTCATCTGTCAAGGGCAAGGTGGTCATGGTTACCATAGTGAACCACAGAGTCAAAAGCAGAAGGCAGAGTAGTGTCATGCACACATGCCCATGACATTGGGAGAGAGGATTCTGAGTTTCTAGCAGTGAAATAGACAAGAAGCTTACTGAATTCTTATTTCATCTCCAAAAGCAGAAAAGTCAAACTCAAACTGCTAGGTACCAGTGGCTTACACCTGTAATTCTAGCTACTCAGGAGACTGAGGTCTTAGCACTGAGGTTTGAAGTCAGCCTGGGCAGGAAGGTCCATGAGACTCTTATCTCTGATTAGCTACTCAAAAGCCAGACATAGAGGTGTGACTCAAGTGGTAGAGTGGCAAACTTGAGCAAAAAAAAGTTATGGGACAATGCCTAGGCCCTGAGTATAAACCCCAGTACTGGCACGCGCGCGCACGCGCGCACGCACACACACACACACACACACACACACACACACACACACACAAAGCCATGGAATTGTATACACATATGCACACAGAATCATGAGTAGTGCACTAGTACACAGAGGTTGGGGTCCTCCTTAATGAATTAAATATCCAGTACTGTCTGGGTGTGACCTTGAGATTTTAGAGGTTAAATATTTTATGAAGAATATCCACGCCAATTCTCACTTGGATATCATAGTCCCTTTTTGCCACGCCACCTAACTAGAATCTTTCTCCTTTATCACAATGTGCCCATAGTTGCGAGGTTGCGTTTTGGAATCCTAAATCAATTATGTTGATTCCTTAAGAATGAACCTGCTTATGGACACTACAGGGCAGAATCTTTAGACCTGAGACTGCACACAGGACCTCAAAGGCCTATGATAGCCAGGCACTGATGGCTCATGCCTAGAATCCAAGCTACTCAGGAGGCTGAGATCAGAGGATCACGGTTCAAAGCTAGCCTGGACAGGAAAGTCCGTGAGACCCTTATCTCCAATTAACCACCAGAAAACCAGAAGTTGTGCTGTGACTCTAAGTGGTAGAGCACTAGTCTTGAGCAAAAAAGGTCAGGAACAGTGCCCAGGCTCTGAGTTCAAGCCCCATGACTGATACATTTTTTTTAAAGCCTCTGGTGATTTTCCCTTAACCATGTCTCTGGTTTGCCATGACCCATGTACCTGCTGTGTTTGTCCCATTTGGAACCCCTCCTTCTCTCTGTCTCTGTCTTTCTCTCTGTCTCTGTCTCTCTCTGTCTTTCTTCTCTCTCTATCTCTCTCTCTTCCCCCTCCCCAGTGGAAATGCAACTCCTGATAAAGAGATAAGCAGATTAGGGCTGGCAGAAATTAGGCCCCTTAAAGCAATCAGGCTGAAGATAAAACAGGAACTTAATGAAAATTGAAAATACAATCCATATTATGTAGCCATTAAAAATGATGTTTACCAGGAATTTGTAATAGCATGAAAAATGCTTGTATCACCACATTGAGCAAGAAAAGAGCAAATTACCAAATTGCATGTACAGTTGATCACAATTATATTTTAAAAGAAGTGTAGTCAAACCCTGGTGCTGACAACATGGCGATATGGTGATGACTGACTTTTAGTGAGTAGAGAAGCCCCTCCTTCTCAACCTTAATCTACACTTCCCAAGTATTTCCTAGAATGATTTTGTCTCGTTTGAGTGAATTCTTAAATTTAGAAAATAGAATGGTTAGCATTCTTTTGAAAATATGTGTGGGAACACCTACGTGGGAATGAGCCAGTGTTTATTTATTCAGTACCTATCAGTTCTTCAAAATCTTTGCAGAATCAAATCAAATCATCATTGCCAACTCCCCTCCCCCCACCTCCACCATGACGGATTCCCTCCCCCCACCTCTCACACACAATATCATGGCTGCACACTGCATTTGTGACTTCATTGATGAAGTCAGCTCGCTTCTGACCATTTGGACCACACACAAACCCAAAGCATGGGCCTAAAAAAGGGCCTAGTTGCAACTCTGATCTCCCTGGTATTTTTCTGATAAAGCGACAAGCTTTGGGGACTTGGGTCCAGCCTCTTGGCCCAGCCCAGCCCCCTGTCCTTTTGTATCTGGTAGTTCACTCTTTCTCGCCCTCAGCCTCTCCTGATTGACAGAGTCCACTTGTCAATCACAAGCCCTGCTCAGTGGCCTTTGTGGAGTTAATGGGACGGGGGAGCAGGCCTGGGCCTGCCCACTGGAGTTAATGCCTGCCTTCTCTGACATGAGCATTCTTCCACCTGCTCAGGCTAAGACCTCTCCCAGCCTCCCTGCCATGCCCCCAGAGTGTCCTGCAGGCTTTGCACAATGCCTTGCCGCCTTCATTAGTCCTGTGGGTCTTCTGGGCCCCTTCCCAGTGCAGGGTGCCATTCAAGCTCATCCCCACTTCTAAATTCAGTGTTAGGCCACCTGACCCCTGTCGGCAGTAATTTCTGTGACAAGGCTCAGTGTGGAAAAGGCCAGTGACACCCTTTCTAGACAGATCAGGCCCCACAAGGCCTTCTTTGACCCTGCTTGTCTCCCATTACTGCTCCCCCACTGCAGAGGCCAAAAATGGTGGGTGGGAGGCCCCTGCAGGCTGCAACACCCTGGGGCTGACGCTACAAATTGCAGAAAGGCCCCTGGTGGTATGGCGAATGAAAATAAGAGGTGAGAATCAATAAAGAGAAAGTAGATATTGAGTGGATCGTGAACACAGTGGTGGAGAGAGAATGAGCCCAGAACTCCTGCTGGGAGACAGGAGACATAGGCAGACAGGCAGACAGACAGACAGACAGACAGACAGACAGAGACAGAAAGAATGAATGAACGAAGCATCTCTAGACAGATACCCAGGTGAAAGCTTCTTGGTCTTGGCTGATGGCCTGGGAAGCCATTCAATGTCACTTGCACTATGTTCTATTGGGTACAAGTGGGTCACTAGGCCATCTTACATTCCAGAACAGAGGACACAGAAGCCACCTCTCCATAACAGAAGTGTCAAAGAATTTGTAGAATTATTTAAATCTCTCAGGATGGTGTCTCTCAGCTAGCCCAGCCTATCCTGTGATATACTACAGGCTTTTATCATGACTATTAAAAACAAACCAAGGGAGCTGGGTGCCAGTGGCTCATGCCTGTAATCCTAGCGACTCAGGAGGCTGAAATCTGAGGATCGTGGTTCAAAGCCAGCCCAGGCAGAAAAGTCTCTGTGAGACTCTTATCTCCAACTAACCACTCAAAAAATGGAAGTGGAGCTGTGGCTCAAGTGGTAGAGTGCTAGCCTTGAGTACAAAGAGGCTCAGGAACAGTGCCCAAGCCCTGAGTTCAAGTCCCACAACAGAAAGAAAGCAAGAAAGGAAGGAAGGAAGGAAGGAAGGAAGGAAGGAAGGAAGGAAGGAAGGAAGGAAGGAAGGAAGGAAGAAACCAAAAGTCTTCCCATAGTGCCTTTGCAATGTTTACTAAGGCAAAAGTCCAGTGCCATGGTATGACTCCTACATCAGTTAAATAGCAGCTTGAACCAGGAGAGCTACCAGTCCTAAGATCTTTCTAGAGAGGACTGAATTGGCCTCTATTTAAATTGATGGGAACAGCAAAGTAGAAATATTCAAAGGGTATTGAAAACAGGGGACTGGGTGTAGAGGTGTACACCTGTGGTCTCAGCTACTTTGTGAAGTAGAAACAGGAGGATAAAGGTCTGAGGTCATTCCGGGCAAAAGCATGAGACCCTATTTGAAATATAAACTAAAAGCAAAAGGACTGATGGTATGGCTCAAATGGTAGAACCTTTGGCTAGTAAATAAATACAAGGCTCTTGTTGTAAATCCTCAGTACCAAAAACAGAATAAAAGAAAGTTGGGTGCCAGTGGCTCATGCCTATAATCCTAAGGTAGTCAAGAGGCTGAGACCTGAGGATCAAGGTTCAAGGCCAGCTCAGGCAGGAAAATTTGTGAGACTTATTTCCAATCAACTATGAACCACTAGAAAGTCAGAAGTGGGGCTGTGGCTCAGGTAGTAGAGCACCAGCCTTGAGCAATAAAAGCTCGAGGGCAGCATCTAGGCCCTGAGTTTAAGCCCAGCACTGACACAAAAAAAGAAAAAGAGAAAGAAAATAGGGAAGGGAGGGAATGGCTTATTAAGAGAAGATGAAACAGGCATTTCTCTGCTTAGAACCATGGATGTGTTTGTCCTCCACGCTAGGCGTTCCTTAATAATATAGCCTGCGGAAGAAACAGAAATTGTTGCATTTGTTATTTGGCTAGCCACATGGCTTCACACAGGTCACTGAAGACTTTCTGGCCTCCCTTTTTTATTCTAAAGGTGAGCACATCCGATGAAGGAAAGAAAGCCTCTCGAATTAGGCCTGGTGCCAACACTGATTTAGAAGCTAGGGAAAGGTACGCAGCTAAGAAGGGTTTTGCCAAACCTGCCAGGGTGTGCTGGGTGGCAATAAAGCCAGGCAGAAGCTGGGCTGGCCCTCTAGGGGCTGCAGTTCTGAGATGGAGATCCTAATCTCAGCCACCAGCCCAGGTTGCCAGGGGCTGACACTATCACTTCACTTACAGATCTGTTTCCTTGGTGTACAAATCATATCCCAGGTGACTGTCAACTGATACACAAAAGGAAAATCAAGAGTGAAAACAGAATTCTGCGCCTACAATGCAATGAAGGAGGAAGAACTTTGGAGTGCTTCTAAGACAGCCAAAAAGAACCATGGAAGCAATGATTTTGAAAATCTTGGCTGCAAGCCAGGTATCAGTGGCTCACACCTATCATCCTAGGCACTTAGGAGGCTGAGATCTGAGGATAAAGGTTTCAAGTCAGCTGGAGCAGGAAAGACTGTGAGATTATCTGCAATTAAGCACCTTATCTCCCCACCCTCACCCCCCCACTCCTGCCCCCCCCCAAAATGGAAGCAGAGTACTTATTAACCTTAGCAAAAAGCTCAGGGACAACGCCAAGGCCCTGAGTTCAAATCTGAAGAGTGACAAAATAAAATAAAATAAAATAAAATAAAAAGATCTGGGCGAAAATTAAGGTCTTGATTACTTTTAAAAAGCCAATGCAGGGGCTGGGAAGATGGCTCAGTGGTAGAGTGCTTGCCTTGCATGCATGAGGCCCTGAGTTCGATTCCTCAGCACTACATAAGCAAAAAAAGCCAAAAGTGGCACTGTGGCTCAAGTGGTAGAGGGCTAGCCTTGAGATGAAGAGCTGAGAGACAGCACCCAGGACCGGAGTTCAGGCCCCATGACTGAAAAAAAAAAAGCCACTGCATAGGGCTGGGCCATCACTCGAAGACAGAACACTGCCTAGTATGCATGGGACCTAGAATTCCACTCCCAGCTCCATACACACACACAAAAGCCAACACGTTAGGTAGCAGTGGCTCATGCCTGCAATCCTAGCTTCTCAGGCTGAGATCTGAGGACCATGGTTCGGAGCCAGTCTGGGCAGAATAGTCCATGGCACTATGAACTTCAATTAACCATCAAAAACGTCATAAGGGAAGCTGTAGCTCAGATGTTAGAGTGCTAGCCTTGAGAAAAAAAAAAAAAAGTTCCCCGGTAGCAACCAAGCCCTGAATTCAAGCCCTATGAGTTTCATACACACATACACAAAGCCAACACTTAACATAGACACGAGGACAGCCAGGGGCCAGTGGCTCATGCCTGTACTCTAGCTACTCAGGTGGTTTGCAGAAGGACTGCAGTTCAAAACCAACCTGGGCAGGAAAGTCCATGAGACTCTTATCTCTAACCACCAGAAAACCAGAAGTAGTGGTAGAATGCTAGCCTTGAATGGGAAAAGCTCGGGAACAGCGCTCAAGCCCAAGGTCAAGCTCCATGACTGACCAAAAATAAACCATAGAACAACAACAACAAAAAAAAAACCAACCTAGATAGGAGAAGAGCATTTGTTTCCAACAGGGTGGGGCAGAGGCCTGTCCCACTGGCATTTCCCAGGGTTCCTTGGGAGACATCTAGTTTTATCCATATGGAAGATGAGACTTTCCCAAGATAGCCTTAGCACAGGTTCCCATCATCCCCAAGGCTGTTTTTCTAACACAATGTCAAGGGGAAACAGTGTGCCTTTCCCCTTGAGTCTGGTGGTCTGTGACTATGATGGAAATGGTACCACTTAACCTCTGAGACTAGGTCATGAAAGGCCATCAGCTAGTAGTTTTCTCATAGGACTTGTGCTCCTGAATCTGCTGAGCACATGATCAGGAACCCAAGGTACCAAGAAGAGACCTACAAAGAGGTATTCCAATTAACAGCCGGAGCAGCCAATAGCAGCACCAAATACTGGCTGTGTGATTGAAGAAGCTTCCAGAAGATTCTGTCTTCACCTTATGAGTGATCCCCATCTTCCCAACTGAGGTCCCAGACCTTTTGGATCCCCTTTCCAAATTCCTGACACAGTATCTATGAGCAAAATAAAATGGTGGTTCTTTTAAGCAAGTAAATCTGGGGCTATTTGTTACGCAGAAAAATAACCGATACACCTCTCTTGTAGATCCATCATCATCTCTCTTATAGCCACACATGGCTATTTGACTAAACCAAGATATAAGGGAGAAAGCCATGGGGAGCCTTTCTTTGAAGACAACTGGCATATGCCCCTTTTCCTACCTGTCCTCCATTCTACTGGTTGGAATGCAGATACAAAAGTTGTAGCCATTGACAGCATCTTGGATCAAGTTGACTGACCTTGGGCCTAGAGCTCATATACAGTTGATTGACACAAACACAGAGGCATATCAAACATCAGGATGTCTGCACACAACAAAGTAGAGTCACCATCCAGCCCCAGGCCTCATTCTTCCAAATTTTTGTATATAAAAGCAATAAAGTACTGTATCTTGTTAGGCCATGGTGACCTGTAGCTGAACTTTACCTTAACTAGTACAATAGCAAAAGCCATGAGTAAAAATTGCCAATTGATTTGGTATCCATAGCCAGGGAGACTGTCAAGGTCTCTCCTTGGGCAAAGTGTAACACCAACTGAGACCAAAAGTCCTTCTTCCACTAGCTTTTTTTTTTTTTGCTTGTCATGAGGCTTACACTCAGAGCCTGGGCACTGTCCCTGAGTTTCTTTAGCTCAAGGCTAGCACTCTACCACTTGAGCCACAGCATCACTTCCCATGTTTTCTGTTTATGTGGTACTGAGGAATAGAACCTAGGGCTTCATGCATGCTAGGCAAGCCCTCTTCCCAGCCTGTACTAGCTATTTTTTATAGGCATGCTAGTCTTAGAGCTTGAACTCAGTGCTTGGGCACTGTCCTTTAGCTTTTATGGTCAAGGCTAGTTTTCTATCACTTGAACCACAGCTCCACTTCTGGCTTTTTGATGCTAAGTTAGAGAAAGAGTCTCACAGACTCCTGCTCTGTCTGGTGTCCAATCACAGTCCTCAGATCTCAGCCTTCTGAGTAGCCATGATTATAGGCATGACCCACTGGCACCCAGCTCCCACTAGCTAGTTTCCCCACATAGGAAAATTGGCTCCCATGGGTGCTATGCTAGATCACCACCTAATAAAGCTATCTAGGTTCTATGTGGTTAGGGGATACTGAAGTCTCTTGGTGGTAAGTGCTCAGAGTCTAGCTTCAAATTTCAGTTTGTGCTGAAGATATCATCTAGGGCTAAATTCTTATCTAATTGCTCTAGTATATCTTTATAATAATGGATGTCTATATGCTAAGCAAAGAGCTGCTTGAAACATGATTGTATTTATTCTTACATGTAAGAGGCTGGGCTCTGGTGGCTCACGCCTGTAATCCTACTCAGGAGGCTGATATCTGAGGATCATGGTTCATAGCCAGTCTGTGAGACTCCCATCTCTAATTAACTACCAAAAAACTGGAAGTATTGCTGTGGCTCAAAGTGGTATAGTGCTAGCCTTGAGCAAAAGAGCTCAGGGACAGCACCCAGGCCCTGAGTTCAAGCCCCATGACCAACAAAAAGAAAAGAAAATTAGAAGACGGAGGAGGAGGGGGGGGGGAGGAGGAGGAGGAGGGGGGAAGAGGAAGGAGGAGGAGGAGGAGGGGGAGGAGGAGGAGGAGGAGGAAGAGGAGAAGGAGGAGGAGGAGGAGGAGGAGGAGGAGGAGGAGGAGAAGGAGGAGGAGAAGGAGGAGGAGGAGGAGGAGGAGGAGGAGGAGGTTGAAACCAGGATCTCAACTTACACAGCTGGCAAGTAGAGATACTGCGACTCAGACCCCAGTTCTGGTGATTCCTAACTCCAGGGGATGAAATTAACCTTAAGGAAACTGACTCCCCCTTCCCCGATCCAACTGGAGTGAGTTCTTTGAGCTGACACACCTTCTCCCCCCTCCAGGGGAAAGAAACTTGGGACACTCCCAAAGATCTGGCAACTTCTGTTTTGGCAAGGTTCTTTAGCCAGACTGCAGATGAAGATGAAAGAGAGTATGCTGAAACAGGCTCTGGCAAGTGGGCAATGCCCCCAAAAGGGCTTCGTAATGGATCACTGGTCCAGAGCTTGGCGAGGGCTGGAGATGAAGTACTTGCTGTTGGCCTCCAGCCACACAAGCCACCTGTGAAAGAACGCTGGGTGTGTGCTTGTGGAGAGCCAAACGGGGAGGGTATCCAGCCAGGGGTGACTAACTGCTTGGGGAAAATTCTCAACCTTGCAACTGAATGATTACTAATTGCTCCTTCTAGAAAAGCTCCAAGCCCCTCTTGTCCTCTCACCTTTACCTTCACCTCACTCTCCCCCTAAACTTCATGACTTGCAAACCACCAATTAGGAAGCAACAGACACTACTAGCTGCTAATTAATACTAATTAACAGGACTACTTAAAGTGAATGCTATTTAAAAAGCTAAAAGTGTTTACCTGTTCCTCAGTGAAACTTGGGAAGGTCATGTCAAGGTCACTCAGCTGCCCCATTGTCTCCCATTCATTGCTTTTTTTTTTTCCCCCCTTCCTCTCTGGCCATTCCTGTGTCACTCAGCTCAAGAGAAATATCCTGCCTTCTTTTCTTTTTCTTTTCTCTTTTTTTGCTACTCCTGGGGCTTGAACTCTGGGCCTGGGCGCAATCCCTGAGCTTCTTTTGTTCAAGGCTAGCACTCTACAACTCGAGCCACAGCACCACTTCCAGCTTTTTCTGAGAAGTTTATTGAAGCTAAGAGTCTCATAGGCTTTCCTGTCTAGGCTGGCTTTGAACCTTGATCTTAAGATCTCAGCCTCCAGAGTAGCTAGAATTACAGGCCTATGTCACTGTTGCCTGGCTTGCCTTCCTTTTTATTAGTGTTACTGTGATTTGAACCCCCCTGCTGGCTTTTGCTTACTAGGCAGTCACTCTCCTATTTGAGCCACACCCTCAGCCCTTTTTGCTTTCATTATTTTGCTTTTTGTTATTTTCTCACACTTTTGCCCAGGCAACCCAAATGGACTTTGATCCTCCCCTAGTTACCATTCCATAATGACAGGTGTATACCACCTTGCCCAGCTGTTTATTGGTTGTGATAAGCTCTTGCAAACATCTTGCTTGGGCTGGCCTTAACCACAATCCTACCAATCTCTGCCTTCCAAATAACTAAGATCACAGGCTTGAGCCTCTATACCTAGTTAGACTCTGATTGTGTGTGTGTGTGTGTGTGTGTGTGTGTGTGTGTGTGCGCGCGCGCGCTGATCCTGGGGCTGGAACTCAGCATCTGGGTGCTGTCCCTGAGCTTTTTTGCTCAAGGCTAACACTCTACCACTTAATCCATAGCTTCACTTCTGGCTTTTTGGTGGTTAATTGAAACTAAGAGTCTCATAGACTTTCCTGCTCAGGCTGGGTTTGAACCTCATCCTCAGTCTTCACATTCCTGAGTAGCTACAAATTATACCGGCACCCAGCTTATACTCTGCCTTCTTGATTGCTAGTCATCATCTGCCTTCTCAACTGCCCTGGGAATAATGCTATAGTGCAGATCTAGGAAGAATAGTCTGCCAGGGATGGCTGTCATGTCAGACACACATGGAGGGTCTTCTCAAAGTGGTCTCAGGGCTATGGATCTTGTCATCCAGTGTAGACTCCTTCTTGTGCATGGAGTCTTTCTGGCACTGTGGAAGTCAAATCAGAGCTATCCACTAAGGGTTTTCAGCTTTCTACCTTCCAAGCACATGATGGAATTGCATTTCCTGGCCTCCTTTGGCTGAGTTGGTCCATGTGATCCATAGTGACCAATGAATTATAGGAAGTGATTTGTATCAATTCCAGGTCAGGACATTTCATAGCCAGTTTAGTGCCCTCCACTGATTTCTTTCCCTGACCTACAACAAATGGCCATATTCTAATAACCACCAGATACCACAAAAGCCCAACCAGGTCCAAATGGGAGGTGAATGCGTATGTATCTGAGAAAATAAATCTTCCTTGGGGAAATTGTGACTCAGCCACAGGGGTTCTTATCCTCTTGTGCTGGGACCATTCCCCAATTTGGGAATTTTTTTTTTTTTGTCAGTTGTAGGGCTTGAACTCTGGGCTTGGGTGCTGTCCCTCAGCTCTTCAGCTCAAGGCTAGCGCTCTACCACTTCAGCTACAGCGCCACTTCCGCTTTTCTGGTGGTTCATTGGAGATAAGAGTCTCACAGATTTTCCTGCCCGGGCTGGCTTTGAACCTCGATCCTCAGATCTCAGCCTTCTGAGTAGCTTGGATTACAGGCATGAGCCACCGACACCCGGCTCAATCTGGGAATTCTTGTCCACATACTTAAGGGATGAGAAATGTCATACAACACTGAACAAGTCGACATGGGGCTCATGCCCCATGCCAGTTCTGGGATGTCTGTCTTGTCATCTAGCACTGTGATGCTTCAAATCTTGGCACCGTTTGTGCGGCTCTCTTGGCCATCTTTATTGCTTTCCAGTGTTCCCATGGCAGAGCATTGGACTCACTATGACACGCGCTACATGCCACAGCTCTTTCCCGTACTTCTCCCCACAATGCCCGACTTGCCCAGAACAATGTTGCTGCTTACATGGCGTCAGCAAAGTCTCATTCTTGATGGTGACTCAGTTGTCATGGCAAATTCACCTCCATGCAACAGTGGCCTCTGAGGACACTCCCAGATAAGCTATCCCAGGGATCTTAGAAAAAGACAGGCTCGAGATCCAGAAGAAAAAGCTTCATTACTAGGTATGAAATCAACTGAATACATTACACACTCAGGATGGAGAGTGGGAGGATCTATGGGAGGAGTGCCTGAATCCTGGGGCAAAAGTAAGGTCCTGTCCCCTCTCTGATGCAATCCTCTGCCTTCCTTTTTTATTTTTTAAGAGGCTGAGATCTGAGGATTGCCATCTGAAGCCAGCCAGGACATATAAATGCCAGACACTTCCCCCCCCCCCCCCCATCAGCTGTGAAGCATGAACTCAGGGCCTGGACCCTGGCCCTGAACTTTTTTGCTCAAAGAGCCACAGTTGTACTTCCAATTTTCTGGTAGTTAATTGAAGCAAAGCATCTCACTGACTTTCCTGCCTGGGCTGATTTCCAACCATGATCTTCCGATCTCAGCCTCCTGAGTAGCTAGGTTTATAGGCACGAGCCACTAGCACCCAGCCCCAGAGACTCTTATTTCTAATAAACCAGCAAAAACATCCAGAAGCGGAAGTGTAGCTAAAGTGGTTGTATCAGTCTTGCATGAAGTAGATGAACAAGAGAGCTAAGCTCTAAATTCCCCCCCTCCACACCACAAAAAAATCTAAATTCATTAAGCTAGAAAAAAAAACTTGTCATTAGCATTCTGGAACCCAAGAAATAAATGGGGAAAAGGTAACTGTTTTAGGAAAATGACATCTGAAAAATTCTGGAAGCTAAGTGACTAGGGATAGAAACTTACAAGAAGCTAACTAATTAAGGTAACAGATGCTCAAAAGGACAGCGGAATCACAAGCACCAGGTGCTGCAGAAAACACAATGGGCTGAAAGTAGGCTCCTTACACATCTGTTGAAGAAGCCATGAACCTGCCACCTCTCACAGGCAAGTCCCTGTTCCAACTCTCCTGACCTCATCTGACCCAGAAGTTGCTTCCTGAAGATACTGAGGATAAAGGACTCCAGGCTTGGGAAACTGTGCTCAGGTGACCAAAGAGGTACCATAATGGAAACAGAGGATACTATACTGGAAACAGTGAATTAATGATTATGGTCATTTTAAGCCATTTAAGTTTGGGGAGGATTTGTTACACAGCAGCAGTAGATAACTAATACAGAAAATAAACTAGGATAGTGGAAAGTATAGTGCATTTCCATCACTATAACAAAATGCCTACAACAATTAATGAAGAAAAGGATTCTGGCTCACAATTTTGGAGTTTCTAGTTCATGATCATTGGCACCATTGCTTTGGGCCTTTGATAAGACAGTATATCATGGTGGGGAGTGCGTGGTAAAACAAAATTGCTCACTTTGTGATCAGGAGTAAAGGAGGGGAATGAGGTTAAGATACCACAGTTTCATTAGATCATTGGGGAATACCAATGCTCTACAGACTTTCCACTAAGCTCTACCTCTTAAAGGCTCCAGCATTTCCCAATAGTGCTACCATAGGGACCAAATCTTTCAGTTGTGGGCCTTTGGGAAGCATGTGGTACTCAGAAAATGGAGGTCCTATATATTGAAGATAGGCAAGGAAGTTTCTCATTCATTCTGCAGAGCCCAGAATGGAAGCCAGACCGCTACAGCAGGAGCAAGGATGCAAATGATTCTGGGATATGGGTCTCAAAGAAAAATCAAAGCACCTTTGGAGTTTGAATGTATTTAAAAGAGATGAATACTTCTTTGGGGAGGGTAAATTTAGATTAGCTACACAGGATGTTAAACAAACACAGAGAGGACAGGAGATAAACACTAGCTCTAGGTAAAACAAAACTTGCATTCGGAGCATACTACATGAAATGGCAGTGAATAAATTAACATCATATAAACACTGAATATTGATTTCACCAAAATTATGATACAATTTTATTAGGATAATGAGGACAAGAGAGAGAGAGAGAGAGAGAGAGAGAGAGAGAGAGAGAGAGAGAGAGAGAGAGAGAGTGTGTGTGTGTGTGTGTGTGTGTGGTCGGTGTTATTCAACTTGATTTTCAAAGGAATAAGAAGATTGTTTTTCTAGGATTGTCCAGGACAACGTAGCACAAACTGAGTGACTTAAAGGACCAAAATGTAAGTCCTCAAAGTTCCTGAGTCTAGAAGTCCAAGATTGGGGTGTTGGCAGGGCCGCATTTTTTGTTACAAACCCAGAAGGACTGCCTGGTGTTTAAAACTTATGCATTTCGTGTCCAGCTTTCTCATGACTCTTGGCACATGCTAGTACAGGTCTGCACACGACCATCAGCTCCTGAAAGTTCATCATAGTCTCGGCTCCCCACGATTCTCTATGTGGCTCATCACCTGTAAAGGGGATACCACTATTATCCACCTCTTCAGATGGTAGAACTGAAGCACAGAGAAGTTAAACAATTTGCCCAAGGTGAAACAGCTAACTAGAAGAGGCCAGACTGGAGTGACAACATTGCTTCTTTCTTTTCCTCCTTCCTTCCTTCCTTCCTTCCTTCCTTCCTTCCTTCCTTCCTTCCTTCCTTCCTTTTCTTCCTTCCTTCCTTCCTTCCTTCCCTCCCTCCCTCCCTTCCTCCTTTCCTTTCCTCTTTTCCTCCTTTCTTGCTTTCTTTCCTTTTTGGTACCAGTCCTGGGGCTTGAAGTCAGTGCCTGGGTTCTGTCTCTGAGCTTTTTTGCTCAAGGCTAACACTCTACCAGTTGAGCCACAGCTCCACTTCTGGTTTTCTGGTAGTTAAGTTGGAAATAAGAGTCTCACAGACTTTCCTTCCCAAACTGGCTTTGAACTGTGATCCTCAGATCTTAGCCTCCTGAGTAGCTAGCATTACAGGCGTGAACCTGGCTTGATTTCTTTATTTCTGTTTCATGATGGCCTTGCTACACTACAGAATATGGAATCACAACCATAGGAGCACAGCACCAATTAGAGGTACCAAGAGAAGGCTAGAGGAAGGGAATGTTTGCCTCGACACCTTTGATGAATAGAGGGGGTATACTGCACGCCTGTCCTGGGCCAGGTGAATCTCATTTATGTTTGCCTTCTCTTAGGAAACTATGCCATCTGGACAGCCATATTCTTTTCTCTGGAGTACATCCCACCCTGTTGCTACAGCTGACTGAGCTAGAAAGGGCCCCTACCCAGGACCAGCCAATCAGAGGCTCTTCTAGGAACCAGGGCATGGCAATTGGCTAATCAGGTCTTCCCTATTGGGCAAAGGGAGATGGGAGCATGCAAACTGAAGCATTACAAGATAAAAAATAGGGTTAGTATGTCTCTAGGTCTCTTTGCCTCTTGTAAACAAATGGCTGCTCTTCACCATGGCGCGTACCCTGTGCCTAGCATTTCTCCTGACCCTTCTTTATGCCTCCTCTTCCCGTTCTACATATTTTCCTCTCCATGACACCTTTGAGTTTGCTCTCCACTTTTTACTTCTCTCCTCATCTCATGCTTTTGCTAGCCAAACATTGAGTTTCTACTGTGCATTCTCTCTCATGTGTATGCGTGCGTGCGTGCGTGCATGCGTGCATGCGCACGCGTGTGTGTGTGTGTGTGTGTGTGTGTGTATGTATGTGTGTGTGTGTGTGTGTACTGGGGCTTGAACTCAGAGCCTGGGAACTGTCTCATCCCTGGCACTCTACCACTTGACTTGAGCCGTATCTCCACTGCTACATTCCAAAGATATATACTTCCTTGATTACGATTAGTTTATAAATATATAAGTAAATGCTTGGAGTGGTATTCAAGTGTACACAAATGTATTAACTGAAATGCAGTCAATTCAGCCTTAGAAAGGCTAAATCAACATTCAATCGAATAAGCACCAGGAAACAGGTACAAAAATGTACTTTCTCCAAAATGGATCCTTGTGCTGGGGCTGAGGTCATTCTGACAGGGCACGGAGGGGCTGTCTTATCATTGACTGATATTTAAAACCTCTAGCGCCAAGGGGAAGGCAGTGAGTGACACCTCATCTGTGAATATGGGGGCCATCCCAGCCCGCCCTCCCTTACTTTGCAGGTCTCTGTTGGATGGAAGGTTTCTAACTGATGCCCAGGAGGGGCAGAAAAGACTGAGGGATGAAAAAGGCAAGGGGAGCAAACCAGGGATCAGGAAACCAGGAGATCAGGGAAAGAGAAGGAGGAAGAATCCATTGGGGAAGCAAAGACCACAGAATAAACTTTCCGAGGAGCTGCCAGCATCCAGCCTCCTCATGGACTACACACACCTCATGGTCCATAAGCTTTGTGAGTACGCTTTCCCACAAAGAGTCAAGAGCATCAGAATAGAAGAACTCTCATGCAAGCTATTCTAATATGAGCAGCAAAGAGCGAGACAAGGAAATGACAATCCCAATAGGAGGTGAGGCTCAAGGTGAAGGTGGTATTTCCTGGCAAAGGGCTGAGATAAGGAACAGAAACAGAGTTCCTTGCCAAAATTCCCCAGCTTGAAGAGACCTGGGTAGAGGACAGAAAAGGTTTCACCCTCAGCCAGAAGTGGAGCTGCAGCTCAAGTGGCAGAGCGCTAGCCTTGAGCAAAAGCTCAGGGACAGTGCCCAGGTCCTGAGTTCCAGACCCAGGATTAGTATGCACACATGCGCACTCATGCACGTGCGTGCACACACACGCACACACACACACACACACAGATTTCTGCTTCATTAATCAAATGAGACAAGACTGAAAGAGGTCAGTAATAGGAAGGGGGATCACTTAGGAGACCACTTAGGAGCACACAAAATTTGAAGGCTCAGAGGGGTGTCCATACAGATGCTTCTAGCAGCTGGATAGAAAGAGAGACAATGCTGGGGGCTGGGGACTCATGTCTATAATCCTAGCTACTCAGGAGGTTGAGATCCGAGGATCAGAGTTTGAAGGCAGCCCAGGCAGAAAAGTCCCCATGAGACTCTCATCTCCAATAAACCACCCCAAAATCAGAAGTGATGCTGTGGCTCAAAATGCTAGAGCGCTAGCCTTGAGCACAAAGAGGCTCAGAGAGAGCATCCAGAGCTCAAACCTCGCAACCAACCAAAAAAAGAAAAAAGAAAAAGAAAAGAAAAAGAAAAAAGAAAGAAAGAGATATCTGGAAGATCCTACCTAACATAGGAACAAAGTTGTGTCTGGAGATGGATAGAATTCATAGTCAAGGCAGAGGGGGGGGGAAAGAGCCAGCAAGAACAAACACTAAGAGGGGCGTAGGGAACAAGCAAAGTGGGGTGTCTGAGTTGCCAAGGAAGCTAGATGAGGAGACAAATGAAGAGCCAGGTGAGAGGGAGGGAGAGAAGCAGGAAAAAGTGGTATCCATTCAAGGAGCCATGGCGGGGGGGGGGGGGGGTGCGTGGTGAATGCAAGGGAAACGAGAGTGAGTCAGCCATGTGGGATGTGAGAACACAGGGAGGGAGAAGAAAGCACAGAAACCTATCTGTTGACACTAGCTCATTGGTGGCAGGAGAACAAAAGTTAACCCAGAAGGACATTCACTGGTTGGCAAAGGGAAGCCAGGTGGAGATTTAAAATTTATGACCGAATCTGCAAAAGGGATAAATTGCCCCTCAGGGACTGTGAGCTAATCGTATCACGTGATGAGGCTCAGGCAGGCCTAGTCTAGAAGCACCAAACAGAAGCCTACTTGCTCAAGCTTAAGGAGATAGAATTTATGGGGAAGAACAGGAGGCCATCACTGAGACTCAAGGACAGGAAGTACAGCTGCCCTCCAGGGACTGGGAGGGACAACTTAAGAGTCAGCAGGAACTTTGGCTGCTGTGCATTCTCTCTCCTTCTCTTTCCCTGGTCTCCTGGCCTCCGAACTCTGCTTCCCCTCCGCCTTGCCTCTTTCATTCCTGTCTTTTCTGCCTCTGTGCACATGGTAGACCCTCTCTATTCATTTACGTGTGTGTGTGTGTGTGTGTGTGTGTGTGTGTGTGTGTGTGTGTGTGTGTGTGCACCCATCCTGGGCCTTGAACTTAGGATCTGGGTGCTGTCTAGCCTTGTGCTCAAGGCTAGTACTCTACTGCTTGGGCCACAGCTTCATGTCTGGATTTTTGGTGCTTAATTGAAGATAAGAGTCTCACAGACTTTCCTGCGCCAGCTGGCTTTGAACCTTGATACTCATATCTTAGCTAGGATTACAGGTATGAACCTAATTCAAACATCTAGGCACTGAGTTCAAGCCCAAGGACCAGCACAAAGAAGGAGGGGGGGGAGAAAGGAACAAACGAACGAACGAAGGAATGAAGGAAGGAAGGAAGAAAAGAAGGGAAAAAAACTGGCTCATTCAGGGTTACAAAGTTTACCAGCTGCTTTATATGCATGATCTCATCACATACCCTCTTAAGATCCTTGCAATGTAGACTACATTATCACCCTATTTATTTATTTGCTTACATATGTATTTATTTATTTAGATATGTGGTCCAGGCTGGCCTAGATCTTCTGGGCTCAAGTGACCCTCCTGTCTCAGCCTCCTGAGTATCTAGGACTATAAGCACCTGCTTATAGTCTCAGTTCATTCTAGCTGTATAGGCCAGGTTCAGAGAGGTTAAGTAGCTCACCCAAGGCCATCCAGCTGGGATTTGTAGCTCATTTCTACTGTTGCTTTCACTCTGCTGCCCTGGAGTTAGCCTTTCTGGTGTGTTCCTTGCTGAGCAGGTGGTGACTGAAGGAAGTCTCTCCCACTTCTTTTTTTTTCAGAGGCTGACACGCTGAGCAGGAACCAGAGGGAACAAGGACAGGAAGAGGTGTGGGAACCCTCCCTGCCCCCCCCCCCCAGCATAGCTCCCTTTGTTGCCACCTCCTCTTCCTCTCAGCATTTTCTGTTTCCTATACATGCAAAACTAGGGGCCAATGTCCTCCTGATTCCGTGTATAAATCTACAATAATCTTGAATATTTTTGTGCTCCATCCACTTAAACAGGAAGGAAACCTTGACCCAGGCGACAACGTGTGTTTGAAGATATTATGCAAAGCGCAATTAATCAGTCACAAAAGGAAAAATACTGTAGGGTTTCAGTAATGGCAGGTCCACAGAGCAGGCAAATTCATGGGGAAATGCAGGGATGGTTGCCAGAAGTTAGGGGGACCCCAGAAAAGAGGAGTTTAAGGGGGACAGAAGAAAAATGTTTGGGAGCCAGCAGGGCACTGGAAGCTCACACCTGTAAACCTGTTCAGCAGGCTGAGATTTGAACACAGTTCAAAACCAGCCTGGGCAGGAAAGTCCCTGACACTCTTATCTCCAATTAACCAGCAAAAAGCCAGAACTGGAGCTGTGGCTCAAGTGGTAGAGCATCAGCCTTGAGGGAAAAAGCTAAGGGTTAGGGCCTCTAGTACTGGCTCAAGAAAAAAGAGAAGAAAGAAAGAAAGAAAGAAAGAAAGAAAGAAAGAAAGAAAGAAAGAAAGAAAGAAAGAAAGAAAGAAAGAAAGAAAGAAAGAAAGAAAGAAAGAAAGAAAGAAGAAAGAAAGAAAGAAGAAAGAGAGAGAGAGAGAAAAGCAAGCAAGCAAGCTTGGGAGCTAGGTGGTAGTAATGGCTGTTATAGTGGGAATGTATTTAATGTCTCTGGGGTGGACACTTAGAAATGGCTAAAATGACTGGGTGTTTATGGCTCACACCTGTAATCCTAGCTACTCAGTAGGCTGGGATCTGAGGATCGCGGTTCAAAGCCAGCCTGGGCAGGAAAGTCCGTGAGACTCTTATCTCCAATAAACTACTCAGAAAAAGCCAGAAGCGGTGCTGTGGCTCAAGTGGTAGAGTACTCACCTTGAACTGAAGAGCTGAGGAGGAGTGCCCAGGCCCAGAGTTCAAGCCCCACAACCGATGAAAGAGAGAAAGAGAGAAAGAAAGAGAGAAAGAAAGAAAGAAAGAAAGAAAGAAAGAAAGAAAGAAAGAGGGAGGGAGGGAGGGAAGAAAGAAAGAAAGAAAGAAAGAAAGAAAGAAAGAAAGAAAGAAAGAAAAAGAAAGAAAGGGCTAAAACGATAAGTTCTCCATTATATGTCTCTTAGACTGATAAAAAACAAATATGAATTCAATAAACATTTGATGAGGACCAACTCCGTACTCTGCACTAGGTGTTCAAAGGTACAAAGCACTAGCTTTACCTTCTAGGACCCGTGAGCGTGCTGGGGCAAAGAGACACGAATGCTGGTACTCTGGGCTCTGGAAAGAACAGGGCTGAAGCAGCGCCCAAGAAGGGAGCTGGCTGTGGTACTTCGGGCTGGGAGCGGTGAAGCCTTCCAGAAGGAAGCAATGTTTCCAGGAACCGAGATGACCTCATGTTAGGTGGGGATTGGGGTTGCTGGCAGACACTTATGGCATTCCAAACAGAGAAACAGCAAGGAGGGAAAATCTAGACCTGTCAAGAAGCATGCTGTTCAGCCTCTCCCCTCCAAGACCCTTGCCTTTATTTTTAGGGCTGTAACAAGATGCATACCCCTACTATGTACCCTGGTAGGTAGTGATGGAGCCAATTTTTCTGTAGACAGACAGATAGATACATATATAGATAAGAATGGATTTTGCTTTATTTCATGCTGCTACTGGGGCTTGAACTCAGGGCCTGGGCACTGTTGCTTCGCTTTTTCACTCAAGGGCTGACTACCACTTGAGCCACAGCACCACTACCAGTTTTTTAGTGGTTAATTGCCAATAAGAGTCCCATGGGACTTTCCTGCTCAGGCTGGCTTTGAACTGCAAGCCTCAGATCTCAGCCTCTGAGTAGTTAGCATTACAGGTGCCCATCTGCATAATTCTATCTATCTATCTATCTGTCTGTCTGTCTGTCAGTCTGTCTGTCTGTCTGTCTGTCTGTCTATCTGTTTGTTTTTGTGCCAGTCCTGGGGCTTGAACTCAGGGTCTGGACACTGTTCCTGAGTTTTTGTGCTCAAGGCTAGTGCTCTATCACTTTGAGCCACAGCTCTACTTCTAGCTTTTTTGAGTAGTCCATTGGAGATAAGAGTCTCACAGACTTTCCTGCCTGGGCTAGCCTTGAACCAGGATCCTCAGATCTCAGGACAATAGGCATGAGCCACCAGCACCCAGCCATACTTTGTGTTCTTTGTTTAATTAAAAAAAGGAGAAAATTTTAGTCCAAACTTGGGTCTCTGTGGATCACACCTATAAACCAAGCTACTCAGATGACAGATGACTGAGATTCAGAGGATTGTGGTTTAAAGCCAACCTAAGTAGAAAAGTCTTCAAGATTCCATGTCAAAAATAACCAGCAAGGGCTGAGATGTAGCTCAGTCACAAAGTGCTTGCTTAGCAAGTGCAAAGTCCTAGGTTCCATCCCCACTACTTAAAAAAAGACAATAACAGTGCAGTTAAAAAAAACAAAACCAGCAAAAGCTGGGCTTGGAGACACAGTTCAGGTGGTAGAGCGCCAGCTGAGCACGCAAGTCAAGCAAGTGTAAGATTTTGAGTTCAAACTGGAAAAAAAAAAAGTCCAGTCAATTGTAGACTGCTGTATGTCCCTACTGATTATGACAGTTACAGAGCTTGTTCACAGGTGATAGATGTTCAAACAGTCTAGTTCCCATTTAACAGGCTTGGATGTCACTGTTAAGATCAAAGTTATTTTGGAACTTTTTGAGTATGTCATGTCATTTTCTGAGCTTATGTCATTGCACTTTGAATAACACCCACACCCCATGCTAGTGAATTTCTATCCTTTCATTTTTATCTGTTGACCCCCTCCCTCAGATTCTCAACAAGCCCACCCCAATGACTGGCTCTCCCTGCCCAGCTATGGAGGTCTGCTGGTTAATTAGCCAATGTTTTCCCAGTGTTTTGAATATGGAAGGCTCTTGCCAGGATTAAATACTATTATTATTATTAGCCTCATGTCCACTATAGTGGATGTCATTTAATTAGAACTGCATAATAGGCAAATCTGCCTTAATTGGCTGGGATGTGGCTAAGAAACCATTCTGCGTCCGCTCAGCGCATTCTATTCCGTGGCCATCACAGCTCATTCTCTGACAATGGGTCATTTTGGGGACTTTGGGCAGGGTTCAGGGAAGGTCATCTGGCTACTGATTAACACTTAATTAGCACCTTTTTCATGTAGCACAGCAGTGACTTTGTAAATTTAAAATTTTCAGGGGACCACTTAATGTGAAATTAAAGTACAAGTGCAATATTTAAGATGCATGAAATTGTTTTACGCATTATAGCATTAACTAGCTCTTAATTTATGCAGTGCATGCCAGCAAAGGGCAATTAAAGTGGAGCAGGAAAAAAAAATTATGGATCTCTACATCGTCCTGTCTTTTCCTCTAACGACCCCTTTGAAGGTGTTTGTTACATTTGGATCTCAACTGCTGTTCTAGATTTACAAGTAACTGGCTTGTTCCGAAGCATGGTTACCCTGCAGGAACTGGCATTATCTTCCAGCTGAAGCCCATCTCTGACCACTATTTCCCTTCCAGGACCTCGAAATCCAACCAGTCTCAGTGATTGGTCCAGAGAAAGGCACATCACCCAATCAGAGCCAGTAAATGTCAGAAAACATTTTGCTGGGGCCTTAGGGGAAAGCTATACCAAAGTGTCCTCCTAGGTAGTTGTGGGAGGGACTTGTTCTCTTTTACCTTGGCTAGCATGGCAGGTGGACATGAGATCTGGAGCCACAGCAGCCATTTTGCAAACAGCCTAGAGCTGCAGCGCAGGCCAGCGTTTATTTAGGGGCTAAGTCTAACATTATGGAAGGGTATATGGCAAGATAACAAAACATTCAACCTGGAGAGTCATTCTTGCAGACAGTAGGCTAAGATTTATCCGAAGATTGGTTGACCTCTGGGCTTTTTTTTTTTCTGGCCAGTTGTGGGGCTTGAACTCAGGGCCCAGGTGCTGTCCCTGAGCTCTTCTACCCAAAGCTAGTGCTCTACCACTTTGAGCCACTGCTCCACTTCCACTTTCCTAGTAGTTAATTGGAGTTAAGAGACTCCAGGGGACTTTTCTGTCAAGACTGGCTTCAAACTACAATCCTCATATCTCAGCCTCCTGAGTAGCTAGGCTTATAGGTGTGAGCCACGAGCACCAAGCTGAGATTTTATTTTAGGTTGAAGCCTAAAAAATACAGTGCATATAAAAAATAGACTGCACTTCCTGCTGCTCCTGGGATTCTTTTCCCTTCAGTCACCCCACCTTTCTTTTCGGTTTTTAGGTCTGAGACCAGGTCTTGAACTCAGTACCTGCCACTTTTGATCATTGGCTAGTGATCCACTAACTGAGCCACACCTCCAATCCCCCCTTTTGTGCCAGTCCTGGAGCTTGACCTCAGGGCCTAGGTTCTGTCCCTGAGCTTTTTTGCTCAAGGTTAGCGGTCTACCATTTGAACCACAGTTCCACTTCCATCTTTTTTTGGTGGATCATTGGAGATAAGAGTCTCTTAGACTTTCCTATCCAGGCTGGCTTCAAACACTGATCCTCAGATCTTAGCCTACTGAGTAGCTAGGATTTTCAAGTGTGAGTGAGCAACTTTTAGGTGCGAGCACCCAGCTTTCATTTCCCATTCTATAAGGCTAGCAGCCAGGTATCACCAATTTAAGTAGCTCGCTTTGATGTGAACCACTGTGCTCCCTTCTTCTGGGACACTTGTGCCCCTGATTTGAACCCCTCTTTCCACCAAGAGCCCCATACTACACTGGACAATGGAAAGCTGCCCATGTGACCACCTCCATCTCCTCTGCAAAGACCTCAGCTCCTGAATCTGTTCCCAGCTTTAGTGTCTCACATGCCACACTCAAGTCTGCAAAGAGCCAAAACCCTGTCACTAGTGAGGAATGGTAACTAGTAGGAAGGCTGACGCAGGACAGGAAAGAGCTGGAGGGGACCTGTGCAAATGTGGCAGTCAAATGGACTGGGTGAACTCATGGGCCCGAGCAACTGTTGAGTGCTGGGCCCCCGCAGGGCTTGAGAAACGAAGGGGGAGGGGCTACAGATGCCAGCCAATTAAAACATTTCTCTGTGGGTGGGACCAGGAGGGAAAAACTGGGAGAGAGCAAGGGAAGGGGAGATATTGCCCGAAAAGAAATGTACTCATTACTTCACTTATGTAACTGTAACTCTGTGCCTCACCTTTATAATAACAACAAAAAAGAAAAAATTAGGGAAAAAAACGTTTCTCTGCCCCTGTTTACAACGTATACACACTAAAGTCTGTATGTTCCAAGTCCAACACTAGGAGACTTGAGATCTCAGGACTGTAGCTCAAAGCTAACCTAGGCAGGGAAGTTGGTGAGACTCATCTCCAATTAACTAGCAAAAAGCCAGAAGTAGAGGTATGGTTCAAGTGGTAGAGTGACAGCCTTAAACAAAAACACCCCAAGGATCAAGCCACAGTTGGAGAAGCAATTTCTTGTTGCTGTTGGTTGTGAAGCTTGAACTAGGGGCCTGTGTGCGGTCCCTAAGCACTTTGTGAACAAGGCTGGCACTTTACCACTTGAGCCACACGCCACTTCTTAGTTTTGAGTGGTTAATTAGAGATAAGAGTCTCCAGGGACTTTTCTGCCTGGGCTGGCGCGATCCTCAAATCTCAGCCTCCTGAGTAGCGAGGATTACAGGCTTGAGCCACCAGCGCCCGGCCAATTTTTTTTTAAATTGATACCAAAAAAATTAATAAAAACCTGACCCAATAGACTGGAATGAAAGCTTTTCTTTTTCTCTCAAAGGTAGCAGAATGTGTTCATTTGTGAACCTTTTTGCTGGGCAGATAAAAAAGCCTAAATGCGTGTGTTACTTAAGTCTGACACAAGAAAGAACTTCCTGCTAGGAAGAAAAGCCACTTGAATTACCCCACTTCTGGGGCATCTAACAAACAGACATCAACAGCCACCACGGATCCCCTAGAGAGCAGAGCAGGCATGGCTGCCAGGCAGTCAGAGTCCCGGTGGCTTTAAGCCTTGAGGAATTCACCCAGCACCTCAGCCAGGCTCCATCCAGCCGTTCCTTCAGCCAGGAAGGAGGCCAGGAGTCTCCCTGAGGGAGTATGGTTCCCAGCAGAGAGCTGATGTCACCCTTACCTGAGAGGGGAGTGGGGATGAGATTACTGCCCTCTCTGCTGCCCTGGGGGCTCTGGACCCGATGACATGGGGCATCCTGGTGGAGGCTGGCCGGCATTCACAGCTGCCTGCCGGGAGCTGGAGCCTGTCAACCCAAGCAGCAGCTAGGGAAGACGGTTCTGACACCAAAGCCCTGGGGAATCTGCGGAGGAGCTGGGCTGTCATTACTTATTAACAATGGGCCTGATCTCCCAACCAGGCAGGCCCAGGGAAATGGCCTGTGGGGAGGCCGGGCAGATTAACACTTTCTAGGCAGGAAGGAGCTCTCTGGGAGGTGGGGAGGGGAGGGTGAATTGTCCCTTTTTTTTTTTTTTTTGCATGTAAGAGGGACCCTTCTACTACATCTTGGATGCTGGCAGACCCTTCCTTTCCCTTCCCCTTTCTTTTCTTTGGTTATCCAGTCCCTCCAGGTTGTAAAGAAACCATCAGACCCGATGTGGGGGATTTAAGAACATGCCAGAAACATACACAACCAAAAATCTAGGTCTAATGAATATCCTCAAAGAAGGCATACAGCTGGCCACCGCTGGTGGCTCACGCCTATAATCCTAACTACTCAGGAAGCTGAGATGTAAGGGTTGCAGTTCAATGCCAGCCCAGGCAGGAAAATCCATGAGACCATCAGACAAACAAACAAAAAGCTGGATAGGGAGCTATGGTTCAAGGAGTAGAGGACTGGCCTTAAGCAAAATAAAAGTTCAAGACTAGCACCGAGGCCACTAGTTCAAGACCTGGGACCCACACAAATTAAAAAAAAAAAAAAAAGAGGATATACAAGGGCAAGAAAAGGAACAAAGCCACCAATGTGGAGACCAAGAAAGGGGTCTGCAAAGCAGCTGGTCATTAAGGCTGGACAATGCCCTCTTTCTATCCCTTGGAGCGGTTCCAGACTCCAGGGCCAGCATGCTTCTTTTAGCCTGGCAATATAGCCTGGCAATATCAGGTGTGTAGCATGAGTCATTCTGGCTACTGCAGAACAGGTGTCCCAAGGAAGCAGAGAGAAGACAGAGGTGTGCCGGCCATTCATGCTTAAAAGGACATTGTTAGGGTCAGCCTGAGGAAAAGTAGGCACTGCTGGAGGGGGGTGGGCACAAAACACACAGGAGATCTCATGGAGGTGAGTCATTAGAGGAGCTTAGCATGCCAGGGACCCTGGGTACTCGCCTCAGCCTCGGGAGGGCCTGGATATAGCAGATGCAGGAAGAAGGGCCTTCACTAAGGATGAGTGAGCACAGCAAGATCTCTCAGAGCACTGTCAACCTAAGGGCCAAGGCTATCCTAAATCACTATGGGGCATTTTTCTTCTATTGTCCTGTTTTGAATCAATAGAGCAGGATGCCTGGCCCACTTCTGCTTCTGGCCTGCCACTCCCTCTTCATCTCACCTTCCAGCACTCCTCCTGGGCCTCTCTTTCCTGTGGATGGACTTTACAAACGTTTCTAAGGTCAACTATCCATCCATCCATTCATTGGCTGAACCATGCAGGGTCCACAGATGGCAGCCCCGCTGTAGCCCTCTGGCCCTTTCCCTCCGGTCATTGTTGTTTTGTTCTCAACTTGGTCATCTACCAAGAACAGGCCAAACCAGAGCCTTTTGTTTTTCCTCTTCCCAAATCGGATGCTTGCAAACTTCCCCACCGGTGGTGCTAACGTGACCTAGCTTGTTGTGTTTTATGGGTGTCAAGCGAGAGCTGGAACTGTGCAGCCACTTTGTGCTCTTGGATTTAAACTGCTGGAGGGTCACTGGGTGTACGTGTGGAGCCTGCTTGGGGAAGGGACACAGGCTTAGCTGGGGACAGGCACTGAGCTTGTTTATTAGCAGCCTACAGATCAGAATCATCAGCCCTGGGCTTTTAGGAGGCCCTAGACTCTGTTCATTGGCATACAAGATCTTGGAAAAAGTTAGCCAGAATTGGAGGCACAATCTGGTGCCCCCCCCCACCCCGTTGGCCCTGGAGTGAATAATGCCCCTGGCTTGATTCCTGAGTCCGGCTTGCATCCAGCTGCTGATTTTCATAGGTTTGCCTCTCTCAGGTGAGACTAGGTTAGGGAATCTCGCAGCTGGAGTCCCCTGGCATTTGCCTTGGGCACATTTTCCTGCAAGGCACTGTTGGAGCTCTTAAAAGGACAGAGAACTGGAACGTCACCAAATTGACAGAACAAGTTATATGACTGCTTTGCATGCAGCTGGTTTAGAGCTTGGCCTGAAGACTTCCTGTCACCCTAACCCGGTGGCCCACTGTGGGGAGGGGACTTCACTGTAATTACTAGAGGCTATAGAGATTTACCATAAAGAACCTAATAGCTGTGCAAGAGCAAATTGACTTAGGTCCATCTGTATCAACCTTGATGCCCAGTGTAGGTCCTCCATGAAACCATAATCAGCTGTGAATTCCCATCATTCCATATGGATGCCTATAGCTGTCACAATGTTTCCTCATGAGTATGGAAGGGTGGGAATGTGCGATCCTCTGTCACAAGGAGTTGTAAAGACTGTTTTCTTAAAGAAAATAGGCTGGGCCCACATTGGAGACTGATTGATGTTTTAGAAAAAGAAGGGAGGGGGAAAAATCAGCTGCCAGACATGTGTACAGCTTTTCTTGTCAATGTTAGGGAAAGGAAGCTTTTGTTCAAGGCTGGCATGCTTGGCATTGGGACACCCACAGTCTCTCATGTCTCCATGTTTACAGTTCAGGCCACATGGCATCATAGTGATGCTGGGCAAGGAGCATTTGCCAACTATATATATCCGTGAGCAATCCAATAATCAATGTAAACCCAATCAACAAGGAGGGAAGGTTAGGTGGATTCATCCATTCCATGGCTTAGTATGCCATGGGATATGGAAGAAAACCAGGGCTGTGGGTTATATTCTAAACTTGAATTAGATCTCTCCCTATAGCCTGGCCCTGAAGGGTAGAGTCAAAGTCAATGGTACCTCGGAGGTTGTTGTGGGGTTTTTTTGTTTGTTTGTTTGTTTGTGGGGTTTTTGGGTGAGTTTTGTTTTGTTTTATTTTTTGTTGGTCATGGGGCTTGAACTCAGGTCCTGGGCTCTGTCCCTGAGATCTTTTGCTCAAGGCTAGTACTCTACCACTTTGAGCCACAGTACTACTTCTGGTTTACTGGTGGTTACTTGGAGATAAGAGTCTCACAGAAGGGCTGGGAAGGTGGCTCAGTGGTAGGGCACTTGCCTTGCATGCATGAGGCCCTGGGTTCCATTCCTCAGCACCACATAAGCAAAAAGAAAAAAGCCAGAAGTGGCGCTGTGGCTCAAGTGGTAGAGCGCTAGCCTTGAGCTGAAGAGCTGAGGGACAGCGCCCAGGCCCAGAGTTCAGGCCCCACGACCGGATACCGCCCTCCCCCCCAAAAAAAAGAGTCTCACAGAATTTCCTGTCCAGGCTGGCTTTGAACCGAAATCTTCAGATCTGAGCCTCCTGAGTAGCTAGGATTGTAGGCATTCACCACCAGAGCCCGGCTGTTTTGTTTTGTTTTATGCTACTATTGAACTTGAACTCAGGGCCTGGGTACTCTCACTTGGCTTTTTCCTCAAGGCTGTCATTCTACCACTTGAGTCAGACCTCCACTTCTGGCTTTTTGCTGGTTAACTGGAGAGAAGATTTTCCCAGACTTTCATACCTGAGATCCTCAGATCTCAGCCTCCATGAGTAGCTAGAACTATAGGTGTAAGCCACAGGCAGCTGGCTGAGATAGAGGTTCTTACAACTGCAATGTGATCACATGACCAATAACGGATCTGAGGGTCCATGAGTCCATTTAGTTGACAAAGCATTTCCCCGTCAATCCCTGGCTGGACCTTAAGAGCTGCTCAATAGCTTTGGGCTTACCACTACCCAATTGTTCTGCTATTGGATGGAAGGTTGACTCAACCCTAGGAGGTAACGCAGCCTACTCTTTGATGACTTGGTTTAGGGATAGCTCTTTCTTGGCCAATAAAACCTAACAAAGATTCCAGTGGGGGAACGTCTTAGAAATATTTTTTTCTCCCTGGAAAAAAAAAGAGAGAAATGCTTAAGGAGACTGCTGCCACTATCCCTATTGTAAACACAGCCTTTTCCTGCATTTGAATGCGGCTCTAAGGAAATGACATATTGGAGCAGCAGCAGCCATTCTGTGCCTGTGAGGAATAAGAGAGCAGAAAGGTAGAGAAAGATTGTTGGGCCCTCAATGACCTCTTTGGCCACTCAATCCCAGACCATCTGCCTCTACACTTCTTGTTATATAAAATAGGAGAAGGGCTGGGAATGTGGCTGAGTGGTAGAGTGCTTGCCTAGCATGCATAAAGCCCTGGCTGGGTTCGATTCCTCAGTACCACATAAACACAAAAAGCTGAAAGTGGTACTGTGGCTCAGGTGGTAGAGCACTAGCCTTGAGCACAGAGAGGCTCAGGGACTGAGCCCAAGGCCTTAATTCAAGCCCCAGGACTGGCAAAAAAAATAAAATATGACTAGATCCTTATTGCTTTATATATTTTTTTTATCACTGAATACTCTGCTGAGAACATCTTCATGGGTATAGTACATACTTAATAGTTGAGAAAACTAAGGCACAAGAGGTTGAGTTGTAGTTAGTGGCAGAGAAAGGCCTAGAATGAAGGTTCCAATTTCATCTACAGTGTTCTAAAAAAACTCAGGACCCTCCTCCCCCTCCCCCTGCCTCCCCTCCTGTGGGACCAGGAAGGGAAGGATGCCAATAGTTGAGCCCTCGCCTCCCTTCCCCCACCCACCCAAATCATTACTTCTTCCTGATATTCTGCTTGAAATAAAAGGCATGAGGCTTCCACATATTTTGAAATCACTATCCTCTTACCACTTACTCATCAATTAGTAATAATGGCCAGCTCTTTAATCTATCATGGGGGAATGGACTTTTCTAAGAGGAAATAGAGTAGTATTGTATTTGTAAGTTTAAGCCTAGTGAACAGCTCTCTCTCTCTCTCTCTCTCTCTCTCTCTCTCTCTCTCTCTCTCTCTCTCTCTCTCTCTCTCTCTCTCACACACACACACACACACACACACACACACACACACAACCTCCAGAAGCGCACATACAAATTCACTCCTGAACGCTATGCATTCCGACACCAGCTCACTTTATTTTTCATCCTATCAGGCTCTCTCCAGTCCTAAGGCTGAGAGACACAATGAGGTTAGCACAGGTGCTGGGACTATAGAAGCCCCCGGAGGGCTGAGCTGAACAAGACTCCGGCCTTGGTTCTGGAAATGGCAGCAGCCACAGTTACACTTATCATCTGGTCCCATCCTTAGCTGTCCTAGGCTCCAGAACCACCTCTGTTGTCACCTGGGAGCTGTCCTACCTTACTGTCCCCCCCCCCTCCTGCCACCTCCTCCTTTCTCCTCTTCCCTTCTTCCTTTGGTCTTTCATTCAGTTTCCAGTATATAACATTCCAGTTATTTAGCGATGTATAATAAGCCATCCCCCCAAATTTAGTGGCTTCAAAAGAAAACCATTTTATTCCAGGCTGAGTATCCCTTTGCCAAGACGCTTGGGACCAGAAGTGTGAGATTTCAGATTTTGGAATATTTGCATATGCATGAGATCTCTTGGGGTTGGTTCCAAGTTGAAACACAAAATGCATTTACGTTTCATGTACACCTTATGCACATAGCCTGAAGGTAATTTAATATACTGTTTTAAATAATTCTGTGCATGAAACTAAGTTTGTGTACATTTGTATCATCAGTCTTCTGGTGTCATGTTGGCACTCAGAATTTCAGATTTTTGGAGCATTTTGGATTGCAGATGTGTGGGGGGTAGGGTTGGGGGGGGTGCTGGTCCTGGGGCTTGAGCTCAGAGCCTGGGTACTGCTCAAGGCTAGTGCTCCACCACTTGAGCACCACTTCTGGCTTTTTTGGTACTTAATTGGAGATAAGAGTCTCCTGGACTTTTCTTCCCAGGCTGGCTTTGAACTATGCTCCTTAGATCTCAGCCTCTTGAGTAGCTAAGATTACAGGCATGAGCCAGCTTGGATTATAGATTTTTTTTTCTGGCCCTGGGGCTTGAACTTACAGCCTGGGCTCTGTCCCTGAGCCTCTCTGTGCTCAAGACTAGCGCTCTACCACTTGAGCCACAGTGTCATTTCTGGATTTTTCTGAGTAGTTTATTGCAGATGAGAGTCTCATAGATTTCCCTGCCCAGGCTGGCTTCAAACCATGATCCTCGGATCTCAGCCTCCTAAGTAGCTAGGATTACAAGCATGAGCCACTGGCACCTGGTTTGGATTGCCTCTAGGCCTCACAATTCCTGGGCTCAGGATGTGGGCAGGGATTGACAGGGAAGAGACTGTATTCCTTATGCTTGCACCAGCTGGAGACACTCAGCTGTATAGAGTCCAGATGGGCCATGTCTGGTGTGTAGCAGGAAAGTTCAACAGGCTGGGCTCACTCTGCCACTCCCCTGCCTCATGTCATCTCAGGGTCTTTGCACCTTCTATGTCTAGTAGGTGAATATGGCACCTTTCAGACAGATTGTTCCAAGAGACAGGAAGAAAAAGTTCTACAGCATCACTTCTGCTATATCCTATTGGTGCTATTGCTATTGATCCTATTAATATCACAGAGCACACCCACGCTGGAGGGAGGAGACCAAGACCTCCAGGAAGGTGAACATCTTGGTGGCCATCTTTAATCTGCCAAATCTCCTATCTGCTGGGAACTGTGAGGTCTGAATTGTGGATAAAAATGGCAGGAGTACTGTCATTTTGTCTCTGGATTTCTGTTGCATTAAGTCCATACTTTGGAGTCAGCTTTCTCATTTCCTTGTTATAGGAAATGCTGCTTGCCATTCTCACAGGGTGTATGTTAGCAGGGACAAGGAGGTAGGTAGTGGGCAGGCAGAGTTGCTCTCAAGGGGTACTGTGAGAGGGGCTAAGATCAAGAGGACAAAATTGCCTGGAACTTGGAGAGGTGGGAAGACAGGAAGGCTCTCTTGATAGCTACTGGGGGGAAGGAGATGGCCTTGAGGTTCACTTAGTTTGGGCTCCCCCTACAAGCAGATTCTGAAAGGAAGATTAGTATATAGGGAGTTTATTTGGAAGGTGGTCCTCAAAGGCTGAGGAAATGAGACAGGAAAGAGAGAAAGAAGCCAATGAGGTATGTGCCAAGGATCAAGTAGGTAACAAGGGCTCAAACCTGCTTGGCCCCCTGAGAGATTGTGCAAACTGTATCCCACATCCTGGTATGGTTGACTGGAGACCAGTGGCCCGGGCTATTGATTCAGCTTTCTTGTTCAGTGTTCAAGACCTGTCCCTAAGCTGTTAACCTCTAGTACTAGTAACCATTTTAGGAAATAGTCATTATGTCCAATTGTGTTTTTGGTGGCTTCCAGAATGCCTCAAAGGGGTGTGGGGGCAGGACTCTACCAGTACATGCTGACACTTTTCATGATGAGAGTTTCCATTTCCTTTACAACGGGATACTGAGAGTCCTGCCTCACATACCTCCAGGGGACCACTGGTCATACTGTATTCCAAGGGAAAGATGCACCTTGGCCAAGTGAAATCCAGAAGCTTGAATATACTATTTGATCTCCTCCCCCCCGCACCCCCCTCCAATTCTTCAGTGCAATCTGCATGGCCTACAAACCTTTGGGAAAGAGTAGATTCTCTCTGGGGTTTATGAAGAATGTCAATTACTAAGCCAAGCTCTCAGCTGTGAGCCCAAATAAAGATCCAGCTGAGGGCAAAGGGCATATGTAGTCACCTCCATCAGTGTCTTCCCTGAACAGAATGTGGGAGTCAGAGAAAGGAAATACCTTCAGAAATACACCACCAGCCTTTCAAGGTGGAAGATGCACACGACTCCTTTACCACAAAGACCAGAGCAAGGTAGCAAGTTGGTTTATCCTTCCTGAGCTCCATCTTGCCAGCTAGCTCCTTCCCATCTATCTTGGTTCCTGAGCCATGGAGGCAACAGAAATGGCACCAGATGGTGAGGCTCCCACTCCAGTGCAGAGTCTTTGACTGACACTCCCCGCCTGGGTGACCTTGAGGAAGTCATCTGACACTCTGCCCTTGTGTTCCCCCACCTAGGATTGAGAATCAGCTCTCAGGCTTTTGGATTCTGATTTGTGATACATGAGGAAGGAACAAGATGGTACTCAGCAGCAAACACAAGAATTAGAAGTACTACACAAATGGGGCACTCACATGGGTGTCATTGCTATGGCAGTGTGAAGTGCCCTATGGGAACACTTTATTCTTAGTGGATTCATAGTGCCACAGTGTTGTGGGAACCCCTCACCCCATGTATCCTCACATTGACCCTTGCTAGCAGGATCTCCGTATGTGCTTACTACATGAAAGCCATGTTAAGAGATTGCTTCTGCTGTGGTCTCTTCACAGATCCTTCACTTCATCCATATGTCTTGGTATGCCTCACACCTAGAGTCTGTACAACCAAAGCTTCACTCTCCAGTTCCTGCCCACGCTCTCCTCCACTGAGGCTCTGAGATGTCACATGTTGAAAAGAGCTGGTTTACTGTCTCAACTTCACTCTTAGGGGTGGGGAGCTCTTCAACTGTTTTGGTTCTGCTTCTTTAGGATGTCCCTTAAGGCGACAAGTAACAAAAATCCCTAATTCAAAATGATAAGGGCATTTATTAGCATAGAACTACAAACCTCAAGGCAGGAAGGGCTCTGAGGTAGGTACTTTAAGACTCCTTTCCTCCGATCCTTCGTCTCTGCCCAATTTGTGTGTGTGTGTGTGTGTGTGTGTTTGTGTGTGTGTGTGTGTGTGTTGGTTTGGGTCTCTAAGTGGTCTCCCAAAGGCTGCTATTTTCAATCATCATGTACAGATACACAACCTTCTGTGGTCTGTTCCAACCACAGGTGAGGTTCAAATTCATCAACAACATGGGCTGGGAAGGTGGATCAGTGGTAGAGTGCTTGCCTTGCATGCATGAGGCCCTGGGTTCAATTCCTCAGCACCACATAAGCAGAAAAAGCTGGAAATGGCGCTGTGGCTCAAGTGGTAGAGTGCTCGCCTTGAGCCGAAGAGCTGAGGGACAGCAACCAGGCCCAGAGTTCAGGCCCCACAACTGACAAAAAAAAAAAATTAAAATTAAAAATTAAAAAAAAAATCCTTCATCAACAACAGGTACAGCAGGCAGCCAACCACTCCAGCTATACTGAGTCAATCTTGTTATTTTGTCTTGGATCTTAAATATTCCCCTAAGCACCTACATACTAATGCTTGGTCCCCAGACTATGGTATTGGGAATGGGTAGAAGGAACCGTTAGGAGGTAGGGCTTAGTGGAAGGAAGTTAGGTTATTGGGAGCATGTCTTGAGGGGGATATTGGAACCCTAGCACTTTCCCTCTCTCTTTGCTTCCAGATTGCCATGAGGTAAGCAACCTTTTTAATCACATACAGCTCTCCAGGATGCTGCCCTGCCACAAGCCCATAGACAACAGGGCCAAGTGACCTGGACTGAGACCTTAAAACTGTGAGCCAAAATAATCTTCTTATCCTTATAAGTTGTTTATCTCAGGTATTTGTCACAGGGATGAAAATTCCAACTAACATACTTGCTGAATATAATGAGTGTTTCCATGGTTGCCTTCCTAAGAAAGAGTAAAGAAGTCCTCACCCGATCACAAAGAGAATTAGCTCATGGGCTAACACAGGATCACATGACTCTCCCCTCCTCCTTAAATCTATAGCTCTCTAGGGGATTACTGTTGATTGGAGTCCTATGGTAAAAAAAAAAATTGCTTTTGCATTGGGGCAAATGCTTTAAAGATTCCCTTTTCTTAAGGGAGATCTGAATTCCTTTCAGGTTCCTTTAGCAGGTTGGAGTGTGGGTGGACCATCCATCTGATCTTGTTCCCAGGCTTATAATGCCAAACACCTCCCTCAACATTTTATGCTGGACTCTCAGATCCAGTGCTTGAGCTAACTTGAGCTTTGTGCATGTGCACGCGCACACACAAGCGCATGTGTGTGTGTGTGTGTGTGTGTGTGTGTGTGTGTGTGTGTGTGTGTTTCTGCTGGTCCTGGGGCTTGAACTGAGGGACTGAGTACTGTCCCTGAGCTTTTTGACTCGAGGCTGGTGCTCTACCACTTGAGCTACAGCTCTACTTCGGGCTTTTTTAGTACTTAGAGACAAGAGTTTCACCGACTTTCCTTCCTGGGCTACCTTTCAACCGTGATCCTTAGATCACAGCCTCCTGAGTAGCAAAGATTACAGGCATTAGCCACTACTGCCAACTGGGCCTCTTGGTTTTGCACCCTTACTTCTTTCTGCACTGATAAGTATTCAGTGCTTTAGATGACGTTTATCTTTATTATCTCTGCAAAGTATGAAATGAGTGCTCTTCAGCTCAGTTAGACCCGTTTCATGGATGAACAAATTGAATACTTTTAAATGAGTCATTTGGGAGAGCCTGGAGTAGAGTGTAAGAGAAAGAGTTTGTGGCAAAACAAGCAGTTGCTGCTCAATTGCCTGTCATTCTCCCTCTATCTTCTTCACATTCTCTCTCCTTTGGCTTAATTGATAGGCAAATTATTGAGTATGTGGCCAGGCTGGGGGCCAGGAAGCTGTTTCTAGCCTGCAGATTGTGCCTTTTCTACCTGGATGCATCTGCCTGCAGCATCAGATAACAGGCCTCAGCCTCTGACGGGTGTGTGATGGATTTCCCCCATTACTGGCTCGCAATGCTTTTGTTAGTTTGCATTTTATACAGTGCCTTCCCTCTCAGCAACTCAAGGCCCTTTGCAGAGTCTTATGTAACAGGAAATCATTCTGCAAGGTAGGCAAACCAAACAAGGCCACATAGAGAAACTGCATTCCTTATACACATGCGTGGCAACCCTGCTGGGGCCCATCTGTGTTATGGGAGGGGAGGGGTGACATATGTGGCACTTCCAGATGCTGGGAGTGCACAGACACAGGCGAAGGAAGATGTGATTGCCTTTGCTAAGCTCCAAGGAGGTCCCTCTCCTTGTGTTTAGTCTACCGCTTTTTTAAATTGAAAAAGGAAGGAACTTAAGAAATTCAAATTAGAAGTCTGTGAGCACAGATAAAGGTGCTCAGCAACATTGCTCACCTGGGAAATGTACATTCAAACCATTCAAACCCTGCTTTACCAAAATGACTAAAATGGCAAAACTAATAATACTAAGTGTTGGTGAGGATATGGAGCAACTGGAATGTCCTAGGCAACTGACAGATGCTCTGCAACCAAGGATGTTCTACAACCAACTGGAGGAGTTCTACTCTTAGGTAAATGTCCACAGATAAGAGCATATGCTCCTCCCAACCCTGTGAAATGCTGCCCAGCACAGAACAATTCAAATTAGCTCAAACATGAAATCACCTACCCAAATGTCCATCACAGATAAAATGGGTAAACAAATCGTGATACAGTTATACCATAGAATATTACACAGCAATGAAAACAGGACAAACTACCCCTTCATATAACATAGAACACTTTTAGATACATGATATGGAGGAAAGAAAAAAGACTCAAAAGGGCATTCTGTATAATATCACTTCCATTAGGTCCAAGACCACGCTCAAGTAATCTGTGTTAAAAGAAATCAGAGCGGCTGGGAATGTGGCTCAGTGGTAGATTGCTTGCCTAGCATGCATGAAGCCCTGGATTTGATTCCTCAGTACCATATAAACAGAAAAAGCCAGAAGTGGCACTGAGGCTCAAGTGGTAGAGTGCTAGCCTTAAGCAAAAGAAGCTCAGGGACAATGCCCAAGCCCTGAGTTCAAGCCCCAAGACTGGCAAAAAAAAAAAGGAATCAGGAAAAAAAATGGAGGCCTATTGACTGGGCTAGATGACAGTATCACCCAAGGTGCTGGTCTTAGTCCAGGTCTTGATTTCTATGATGGCTAGAGGTGAATCAACTTTGTATAAATGCATTCAGCTGTATATTCATGAACTGTTCATTTACTGTCTATATGTTGTGCTCTGCCAAAAGTCTGCAACAAGGATGGGAAGGAGAGAGGAGAGAGGAGAAGGAAGTAAAATACAGATATGTCTCTATTGGGGAGCAGGCTGTTCTTGAATCTACTTGTTCTTTGTCCATCTGTTGGTGGCAGAAGAGTTCGTATCCTTCCTCTCTCCCCACCCTCACCCTGGGTCTTAATTTTATATTAAAATTTGCAGACCAAAATTTCATAAGTGGAGAAGTTTCTGTTTAGAGTAAAGCCCAGGGCACAAGGGATTTATGATTGCCTTCAGTCACTCATTGTCTTCATGTACTCATTTATTTCTTCCAAGACAGGAAGAACTATCATGGGATTCTGGTAGTCCTTGGTCAGAACTATTCATTTCTCACATCTTTTTTGGGGGGGGGTGGGTTGGTTGTGGGGCCTGAACTCTGGGCCTGGGCGCTGTCCCTCAGCTCTTCAGCTCAAGACTAGCACTCTACCACTTGAGCCACAGCGCCACTTCTGGCTTTTTTCTTTTTGCTTATGTGGTGCTGAGGAATTGAACCCAGGGCCTCATGCACGCAAGGCAAGCGCTCTACCACTGAGCCACCTTCCCACTGAGCTCTACCACTGAGTTCTACCGACCTGAGCCCTTTCACATCTTCTTATAAGCAATAAGACTTTGCAGCCCACCACATATGTAAAAATAGGCCCCATCCCTTTATCCCCCTTGATTCTTGGCTTGGTTTTCCTTTTCTTTCTTTTTCTCTTTTCTCTCTCCCTCTCCCTCTCCCTCTCTCTCTCCCTCTCTCTCTCTCTCTCTCTCTCTCTCTCTCTCTCTCTCTCTCTCTCTCTCTCTCTCTCTCTCTCTCTCTCTCTCTCTCTCTCTTTTTTGCTGGTCATCAGACTTGAACTCAGGACCTGGGCACTGTCTCTGAGCCCTTTTGCTCAAAGCTAGTCTCTACTACTTTGAGCTACAGCACCACTTCCAGTTTTTGAGTAGTTCGTTAGAGATAAGTCTCTCAGGGATTTTCCTGCCTGGGCTGGCAGGCTTCAGATCTCAGCCTCCTGAGTAGCTTGGATGACAGGCATGAGTCAATAGTGCCCGGCCAGTTTTTCAATTATTGACATCATGGAGGTGGTATATAGTATTAAATACAAACATAAGCTAGGCACCGGTGGCTCATACCTGTAATCCCAGCTACTCAGGAGGCTGAGATCTGAGGATTACAGTTCAAAGCCAACCTGGGCAAGAAAGCCCATGAGACTCTTACCTCCAATTAACCACCAGAAAACTGGAAGTGGTGTTGTGGCTCAAGTGATAGAGTGCTAGCCTTTAGCTGAAGAGCTGAGGGACAGCGCCCAGGCCCAGAGTTCAAGCCCCATGACCAACTGAAAAAAAAAATACAAATATAGCAACAGAAGGGTTCAAGGTGAAAGCCTCCTACTTCACACAAACCCCCAATACTGTAGAATATTCTCAGGCACACCTATAATTTTTCTAATTGTTTTGTTCTTTAGTGTTGAGATGGGACCCAGAATCTTACATATGCTAAGCCTGTCCTCCACCACTAAACTATACTACTAGTTTTATTTATCTATTCATTCATTCATTCATCTTATTGATTATTTGATCATTTGATTGTGCTGGTAAACTGGAACTTGAACTCAGGGCCTCATGCTATCACCTGGCCTTTTCACTCAAGGCTGGAGTTCTTCCCATTGAGCCGTACTTCCACTTCTGGCTTTTTGATGGTTCACTGGAGATAAGAGTCTCATGGACTTTCCTGCCCAAGCTGGCTTTGAACCACCACCATTGCCCAGCAACAATATAATATATGTTAAAAGAATGTTTTAGAGCCAGATGCCAAAAGCCTTCCCATAGGGTCTCTGTCTTCTGGAAAGAGCCCACTCATGCACGGGTCTATTCCACATGCTCAACGCCTTATTGCTGTGTTTATGTCACAGTTTGTTTTTCAAGTAAAAGTCCCAAATTTTCAGATGAAAAACAACTTGTTTTGAGAGCATGCACTACTGAGGTCTTCAGGCTCTTCCTTCTGGGCTGGCTGTTGAGAAGAAATTAATTTTGAGGGCGGGAGGAAATGACGAGGAAGCTGAGAGCAATCCACTGTGCAGGCGGTGCAGACACACGCAAGGAACGTTTGCTACAATTTGGTCTCTGCCCACTCACTAACTGCTTACTGTGTTTACCTGATCATCAGCCTGCTCAGAAAACACAATTTAAAAGCATCAAAATACTTCTTTGTTCTCCTCGTGAGCTATTTGCTGCCTACTGGCTGTCTACTTGATCGCACCTTAAGATGTAAAAAAAGCATACCTTGGATCTTGCTCTGGAGACTTGAAATAGCACAGGGAGGAGACCATAAGGGCCCTGAAACAGTGATGCTACTGTCCAGAAAGCCAAAGTCATTGTCAGGGCGGAAAGTGTGATTCTGCTTTCCCAGTCTTTCTGCTGTTTTCCCTTTGCACCATTTTGTTTTCTTCCTTTGTCATGGAGCGGGTATGGGGTCAGGGGCAGGAATTCTACACGTGTGCCCGCAATAAAAGATTCTGGAAGGCCAGGTGCCAGTGGCTCACACTTGTAATCCTAGCTACTCAAGAGATTGCCAGCCCAGACAGGAAAGTTTGTGACTTATTTTTGGTCCAATCCTAGGGCTTGAACTCAGAGCCTGGGCATTGTCCTTGAGCCTTTTTGTGCTCAAAGTTAGTGCTCTACCACTTGAGCCACAGCTTCACTTCCAGATTTTTTTTGAGTAGTTTATTGGAGATACGAGTCTCACAAAATTTCCTGCCCAAGCTTTGAACCATGATCCTCAGATCTCAGCCTCCTGAGTAGCTAGGATTGCAGGTGTGAGCCACCAGCGCCCAGCTCGAGAGCAAGATCTTGAATCTGTGATTACACACCAATGTGAACAGCAGCAGTATCTACAGCATCAAAATGTGGGCCACCCAGATGTTCATTCACAGTTGAATGAATAAAATCAATGTGATAGAGTGAAAGACAGCAGGAACAAAATAGAATCATTGCTTGGCATAGTGGCACACACCTGTAATTCCAGCAACACCGAGGCAATGATAGGAGGATCATGGTTCAAGGCCTAAGATCCTATTTCACAAGCAAGCCAGGCTTTGTAGTACATGCCTGTGGTCCGAGCTACTCAGGAGGTAGAGGTAGAAGGATCATGGTTCCAGGTGAATCCAGGCAAAGTGAACCTAAGATGCTACTTGAAAAAATAAAGGAAAAATAGATGTGGACATGGCTCAAATTAGAGTGTGCCTCACTAGCAAGCATAAGCCCCCAAGTCGAAAGGCCCAGTACTGCCCTCCCAAATGGAACCACATATATCTAGCTCTTAACAAAATGGAGCTAGGTGGCCTCACACATATGTCTATGATGGAAACTGCAAGGGATTCCTCAAAATCACAGCATCCCTGATAAGCCATGATACAAGGATATTTGTGTAATCATGGGTGTCTCTGTTGGTGAATGAACATCAACTCTTGTACCAGGGCCTAGTAACATCCTTGGTCTTTGTGTTAGAACAGCTGATGTGGCCTTCTCCTTCATAGCTTTTGTTTTTCGTCTTTCCTTTGACCCAGCCCCCTTGGATCCACTTATGATCCATCATGGCACACATATCCCAGATGATAGCCAAATAAACTCGATTTTGGAGAGTTGTCTCTATCATTCAATTTGGGCTGACAAGACATAGAATGGAATATTACTCAGCCTTAGAAACAAAAGAGCCAGGCATGGTGGCACTCCCCTGCAATTCTTGCAGTTAGAAGGCTGAAGCAGAAGGATGGAGAGTTTGAGGGCCAGCCTGGGCTACATAACAAGACCTTGTTATTTCAAAAAAGAAACAGAAGGAGCTGGGAAGGTGGCTCAGTGGTAGAGCGCTTGCCTTGCATGCATGAGGCCCTGGGTTCAATTCCCCAGCACCACATAAGCAGAAAAAGCCAGAAGTGGCGCTATGGCTCGAGTGGTAGAGCACTAGCCTTGAGCTGAAGAGCTGAGGGACAGCGCCCAGACCCAGAGTTCAGGCCCCACGACCGGACCCACCCCCCCCCCCCAAAAAGAAAAAGAAACAGAAAAACAAACCTTGTCACCTGCAATTACTATGGATGGAACTTGAGGTGGTATACACCTGTAATCTCAGCGATGCAGGAAGCAAAGGATCAAAATCCAAGTTGAGCCTGAGACCTTATCCCAACAAAATTAAAAACAAAAGGGATAGGGTGCCTAGTAAGTGATGGATGCAAATTCTATTCCATATATATATATATATATATATATATACACATATATACATACATACATATATATATATATATATATATAGAGAGAGAGAGAGAGAGAGAGAGAGAGGTATCATATATATTAAGATATGTGGCATTAAGACTGACTCCATCTGACAGATAGCAAGGGAAGGGGCAGCATTGTCCAAAAGGAAATGTACTTATTATCTGACTTAGGTAACTGTAACCCCCTCTGTACATCGCCTTTATAACAACAAAAAATAAATAAAAATTATTTTTTTAAAAAAAAAGACTGGCTCCACTCCTTGGCAGGAACAAGGTTAGTGCAGCCTCCTGACACCTTCAGAGCAATATTGGAATCTGGAATTCCATTTGGTCCTCTATCACCTCCTTATTTTGAGAGGACCATGATGCTTCCGTCATTCAGAAGTTTTGACTGGTTCTGTCAAGAGAATACTGTTGCATCTGCCTCAGAGTAAATCCTGTATGCAAAGTGCCCATCAGAGAGCCTAAGGACAGAGTAGGGACATTTCCAAACCTACATAAACAGATTGCATAATCTTCCTTATATCTGTTTCCTAATAAATGATCATCTAGCAGGTCAAATTCCATGTGAGGGTTGCTTTTAGTCTAATTCACCAGCTGGCAGTAAGAAGGTCACAGAGAAGGGCAGATATAGCCCTGGCAATAGCCCCACCACACTACCAGTCCTGCTTATAGATTGCTTATGGCCTGTCTAAGTCAGAGGAGGTTTGGCTGTACTCAGGAATAAAACAGCGCCATCCAGATTCAGTCCCTTCTTCTCTTTCCTCCTGGCTCTGGATCTCTTCTATTGTTGGCCTTATTCTTGGGCTCCCTGGTGATGACAAGATGGTAGCAGGCATCTTTCATATTTGCTGTGGTTTCAGTTTGGCGTGCAAAGTAAAAAGCAGATTGTTCTGAAATTGCTCACAAAAGTCTCCAAAGGGAGTCTGATTGCCTCTTTGGCATACTTTGGATCCATGTGACCACCACTGATGCAGTCACTATCATCACAGAAAAGCCATTTTGATGGGTCACATGTCAATTCAGATAGAGGAGTCAGCTCTACAACAGCCACATTGGCTGAGAGTAGTGAGGGGTGAGCAGTGGGTAAAAGCTGGTCACAAAGTGTTTGCCACTCATCTCATTGAGAGACATGCCACTTCCTTTCTCCTTCAGTCCAAGCCAGCCCTGTGCCTTGTTTTGGTTAAATCAAACATGGTAGACATGACAATATGTAAATTTTGAGGCTAGGCTACCAGAAATCTGTGGAGCCAGGTGCCAGTGGCTCATGCCTGTAATCCTAGCTACTCAGAAGGCTGAGATCTGAGGATCAAAGCCAGACCAGGCAGGAAAATCCATGAAACTCTTATCTCCACTTAACCACCAAAAAGCCAGAATGGAGTTATGACTCAAGTGGTAGTGCACTAGCCTTGAGCAAAAAACGCTCAAGGGAAGCATCTTGCCCTGAGTTCAAGCCCCAGGATCAGTACACACACACACACACACACACACACATACATACACACACACATACACACACACACTCACATACACACACACACACACATACACACACACATACACACACACACTCACATACACACACACACACACACACACACACACACACACACACATACACCTGTAGATTTTGCTTTCCCAGGTTTCCAGCACATCCTTGAAGATAGTGTGAGGAAGGCCTAAAAATCATGTGAAAAGGCTCATATAGTAGAGAAATTAGATGACCTCTATCCAATAACTGCAGCTGACCCACCCAGACAACATCTAGTACTATCTGCCAGCCAAGTGGGTGGAGCCATCTTGACTGGTTCAGGCCAGCTGATCCTTCGGATGACGGCAGCACTCCAGTACAACCATGAATCATGCAGCAGAACCCATTCAACTCATCAAACCATGAGAAAATAATTGCTATTGTTGTGAAGTTGTAGGTTTGTGTACTACATAGATACCAATAGTTGAAATGGAATATTCATGTTATGGTTTAAACGTTTGCATCCCCTTCAACAATCACGTAGAAACTGAATCCCCAATGAGGTAGCATTGAGAGGTAGGGCCTTCCAGGAGATGATTAGGCCTTGAAAGGTAATTAGGCCCCGTGGAAGAAATGAATGACTTCTAAAAGGGCTTGAGTTGAGTATAGCCCTACTATTCCTTGCACTAGAGGAGGACATAGTGTTTCTCCTTTCCGCAGGCCATCACAACAAGTTGCCATCTTGGAAAGTAGGAAGCACCCCCCATCGGACACCCAAACTGCTGTTATCTTGATCTTGGACTTTCAGGGTTCCAGAACTGTTGTTTATAAATGACCCACTCTTACACCGTGGCTTGTATATACGGATATCTGATTCAGGGAAAGGGAAGGGGAAAAACAAAATGGAGAGACAAAGGACAAAGGGTGAACCCATGCAACAGTGATACTCACAAGACACTATGTTGGAAATGAACTGTACAACTTGGGAAGGGAGATTAGGGGGGAGGGAAAGTGGGAGACAAACGTGGGAGGGGTTAACAATGTTTGACAAGAAATATACTCATTACCTTACATATGTAACTGTAACCCTCTGTACATCACCTTGACAATAAAATTAAATTTAAAGATAAATAAATGACCCACTCTGTGGTATTTTGTTTTTAGCACTACAAACAAACTAAGGCACCGTCTCAATGAACATCAGGAACTTTTCCTTGATATGAAATGAGCTGATGCTAAACAGACAACAAGTAAGTCTACCACAACCACTTATTCTGGGCAGTCCATTTTGCCTGACAACCTATGGGTTGGAAAAGATACAGAATTGTCTGTATAGAACAATTGTAACGGCATTCCAGCGTTCACTTGCTAGTTTTATCAGTGTTCAAGGACAGTTGCTACAGCTGCAGAGGCTGTAGCCTAAGCTCAGGCTCACAGCTCTAACAGTGAGTGTTGCTTTTTTCTCTTTTTTCCTATTTAGTTCCCTTCCCTCAACAGTCAATGTTTAAACACCTACTCCATTAAGTCAGTCAGTGCTACAGAGTCCTGGGAATTGTTCCTAGGACTCATTCTAGAGATTTCAGAACAACCCCAAACTACCACCTATGACCCCAAAACTATGTTTTTTTTCGACTTCCCAAAGCTATGTGTAGTGCCTAACTCTCAGGACCCCGTGCATGTGATCCTATTTGACAAGAGTCTTTTACAATGGAATGAAGTAAAAAGTCCTTTTAGATTACCCAGGTGCACCCAAATGTCATCTAACAGCCAGAAGAGAAGAGAAGACCATGTGAGGACAGAGGCAAAGACTAAAGTGAAGTTGCCACAGGGATGAATGCCAGCTGTCAGGAGCTGAGGCAATGAAGGATTCACTCCCTAGAGACTCCAGAAGAAATGTGGCCCTGCTCAACTCCTTGATGTTGGACTTTCTGGTCTCTAGTTCTGTGAGAGAATCCATTTCTGTTGCTCTCAGCCTAATGTGGGATTCTTTGTGGCCTCAAGAGACTTAAGATACCATATTTCCTTGTATTCAATTCCTCTCTGCTTGAAATGGGTGCAGCAATTTCGGTTGTCATTGTACTAAAACCTTGAGTAGTCTAACTCCCTCCGTCCTAGGAATGGAAAACGAACACAAGACAGGATGCCAACTGTGCGTGATTACCCCCCCCCCATTGGTCAGGGAGGCTGCAGACTGAGAACTGACACTTACAAAATGGGATCATCCAGGGATTGGGAATGTAGCTCAGTGGTAGAGTGCTTGCCTAGCATGCCTGAAGCCCTGGGTTTGATTCCTCAGTACCACATACACAGAAAAGGCCAGAAGTGGTGCTGTGGCTCAAGTGGTAGAGTGTTAGCCTTGAGCAAAAGAAGCTCAGGGACAGTGCCCAGGCCCCTGTGTTCAAACCCCAGGACTGGAAAAAAAAAAAAAAAAAGGATCATCCGGGCTTTGCTGGCAGCCTCATGAGCAGATGCATTGCTTCCCAGTTCTGAGGAAGCAGCGGTCCTCACAGTCCTTCGTATTACTGGTATGGCACCAAGAGTTAATTTTATTTTTACTTTAAATGATTCGGTAGCCAGCACCCTAGCTCACTTTTGCGAAGAGCCTGGCTGTCTCATCAGGCCAGGCGGCACAGAGCCAGGCAGGGCCTCTGCAAACCTCATTTCTCTTTCCTTTAACCCATGGAGCCCAATAAAAGAGCTGGAAAGCACGCGAACATGATTGAAAGTCTTCATTCCAATCCCAGTGAGATCACTTCCTCCTAGGAGGCAGCTTGCCTTGGTCTACATCCTTCCTCCAAAGTGAGGCTCTATGTCCTGGAAACGTAGGTGTGTGTACATGTGCACCTGCACATGTATGCAGGAGTTCACAAGTGACCCAGAACTTGTGTGTACACGATGCTCTCTGAGCCCACATGTCTGTTACAGTATGTGTGTTTGTGTGGGTGATTCTGTTTGTGCTGGGTCTGCTGCCCGTGTGTGTGTGTGTGTGTGTGTGTGTGTGTGTGTGTGTCTGCGTGTTTGTGGATCTCTGTGTGTGGAGAGAGGGTGTCAGGAGAGGAAGCGAAGTGGCTGTGGTTAGTGTTAATACCATAAACTTGAGCTATGGTTTTCATAAATAGGAGGCTAGAGGTCGCTGCTTGTTGCTCTGGCCACTGTGCTGTTGAAATTATATTACCATGGAAGAATCCTTTCATTCTGCATGCCAGGGTGGATGATTCTGTTCCATAGAAACTCAGGTGAGGACTAGTTCATGGAAGGGGGCAGGGCGGGAGGCTGTCTTAAGCATGACCCATGTCATTTCCTTTGTGTCAAACATCAAAAGAAAAAGCACAACCTGGGCACCGGTGGCTCACACCTATAATCCTAACTACTCAGGAGGCTGAGATCTGAGGATCATGATTTGAAGCCAATCAAGGCAGAAAAGCCCATGAGACTCATCTCCAATTAACCACCAAAAAAAAAAAGCCAGAAGTAGAGCTGGAGATCAAATCATAGAGTGCTAGCCTTGAGCCAAAGAAGCTCAGAGACAGTGCTCTGGCTTTGAGTTCAAGCCCCAGGATCATCACAAAATAAAGCAAAATGATAAAATAAAAAAGCATAGAATTCTTTGCTAGTAATGCTGAGGTCACCTCAATGCTACTTGACAGATGCCTGGCTGGCCTGATGTGGATGGTCCTTTACTAAGCATCATTGTGCAGTGATCCAGGCTCTGGCTCCACAGAGAAGCCAGGTCCTGGTTAGGCCCTCATGAGCCTCTTGATGATATCAAGTATGATAAATGATATCAAATAGAGAGCTAAGCCACTTTGGAAGGCATCCCAAGGGTGCTTAGCCCAGGCACAGGGAAGGATTGCATCCAAGGGAAACTTCCCAGAGAGATCTGAAGGGTTAAGTGGAATTATCTAGAACAAGGAGAGCTCCCAGGATTGAAGGAGGAGCCTCAGCCTGCACTTCATGCAATGATCACCCTTGGGGGGGGGCAGGTGGCATCTTGCTTACTTGGGGTAAATCCTCCCATGGCAAGCTGTGAGCAGATGTGAAGGAGGCCATTGCCAGCTCCTCTGGTCCCTCGCTCCCTCTCCAGGCTGGGTTGAAAACACAAGCCTCAGCCTCCCTTTCTCCCTTGCCCACTCTAGGGCCACGCTGTATAGAATGTTAGCCAAGCACAGGTGGCCCCTCTTCCACCACAGGCTGCTGCTGATGTAGATGGCCAGACATAGTCTGGTACTCTAGATTTGTGGTGCTCATCCACGCTTACCACAGCAATCCCCCAGCCTGGCTCTAGCACCTGCCCTGGAAGAAATGTATCCAACTTCAGCCTCTGATCCTCACCCCCTCAGACACCTGACCACCAGCCAGAAAGCTCTCTAAAAGGCTCTGATGGCTGCCAAGCAGCCTCTGCCATCTTGAGCTTCTCCAGAGACTCATTGAGCACTGTGACCCTAGGTTCAGCCCCTAGGAGTTGGGGGTGGGGGTGGGGGCGTGGATGGCAGCAAAACCAAGGTTTCTTTTCCTTCTTTCTTCCTTCCTTCCTTCCTTTCTTTCTCTTTCTTTCTTTCCCTTCCTTCCTTCTTTCCTTCCTTCCTTTCTTTCTTTTTTTTTTGTGGTGCTTGAACTCAGGGCCTGGGTACTGTCTCTGAGCTTTTATTGCTCTAGGCTAGTGCTCTACCACTTTGAGGCACAGCACCACTTCCAGTTTTCTGGTGGTTAATTGGAGGTAAGTCTCATGGCCAGGTGCTAATGGTTCATACCTATAATCCAAGCTACTCAGAAGGCTGAGATCTAAGGATCCTGGTTCAAAGCCAGTCTGGGCAGGAAAGTCCATAAGACTCTCATTTCCAATAAAGCACTCAAAAACTGGAAGTAGCACTGTGACTCAAAGCGGTAGAGTGTTAGCCTTGAGCAAAAGAGCTCAGGGACAGCACCCAGGCCCTGAGTTCAAGCCCCATGTATGACAAAAAAGTCTCGCTTTCCTGCCCAAGCTGACTTTGAGCCAAGATCCTCAGATCTCACCTCCTGAGTAGCTAGGATTACAGGCATGAAGTCACAGCACCTGTCTCAAAGCCAGGGTTTCTAAATGAATTTAAAGTAGTGAGAGGTAGGAACAAGAACTCCAGGTGGAAGGGGGCCAGATGACAAGCATCTCACATGGTCCTAAGCACCAGGCAGAAGCACCCTGGGTCAGATCAGGGCTCATTGCAGCAAAGGCCTTTCTGTCTTTCTATTGGAGGAAGCAGAAAGCACAGCTTAAGCCAGAAGCCCAAGTTAGGGAATGCAGTGTGATGCATAAGAGAACCCTCCCTGGGCTGGGCCTGCTGGTGCCAATGAGGTAGGCCCAGGCTTTTCAGACCATCCCTTGCTTGCATTTTCCTTTCCATGCTTATAGCCAGGGTTACCCCCGCCCGCCCCCGCCCCCCGCCACCGCTGCTGCCACCCAGCCTGGACTAAGGGATGAATGCAATGAAGTCTACCCTTTCTTCACCTTCTGCTCAGCCTCCCCCTTCCCTCTTGTGGCTCAGAGCACCTGGTCACTATCAGCTCTAGGCTAAAGCCTTTCCCATCCATCATGGGGACTCTCCTGCAGCCATTGTATTGAGAAACAAATGTTGGACTCCCTTAGTAAATCACAAGCAGCAGCAGGCCCAGGGACAGAGGGTTAGAATCCAAGCTACTGCTTCCCTCCAGGGTGAAGACATTCAAGATACAAGATGTCTGAAGGGCTGTTCCCCACCAGGGCCCAGCCTGCTAGCTACCACATCCTGGCTTCTCTCCCTACTGCCATTCTGCCTTAGGCCCTATGCCAGATAGGTACCATAGCTCCCTCCAGAGCCCTTGAGATAACAAAGTCGTCTTTCTGGCTGGACAACTGTGCACAAGCAGGCATAAGAGAGCCAGTTTCTTGGGACGGGGAGTGTGGGGGGGGGTGTCTCTCCTCAACATCAAAGTTGTGCTTGGCCTTTCTGGCTCTCAAAACCAGCAATTTTGCTTGGTGCCAGTGATGGTTCACACCTGTAATCCTAGCTACTCGGGAGACTGAGATCTGAGGATTGTAGTTCAAAGCCAGCCTGTGCAGGAAAGTCCATGAGACTCTTATCTCCAATTAACTACAAAAAGCTGGAAGTGGGGCTATAGTTCAAGTGCTAGCCTTGAGCAAAAAAAGCTCAAGGGCTGTTCCCAGGCCCCAAGTTCAAACCCCAGGATGAGAGTGCACACACACATGTGCACAGGTATACACACATATGTACACATACACACAAATCAGCAATATTACCAATATGGTTCTTTCCTTAGAGTGTAGAGCAGTGGTGTTTAAAGCAGCATAGGGCTGCACACTACGTTATGGCACTCTTATAGTCCCTGCCTGAGTACTTTGTCATATTCTTTTTTTTTCCCCTCTGTGTCTTCATGCTCCTTGGGTACCTTATCCTTCAAAGTTTACCCTTTAGAATAAATTTTGTGTTAGTCATTTCCATGTTAGTATAAGTTGAAGATGAAGAAATAATTCTCTCTCCCAGAAGGACTTGCATTTAAATCTTTCTGGATGGAAATTAGTCTGCAATGAGAGATTTGTCTTCATTAAAGGAATTTCAATTCATAATCTCACAAATCAGAGAGGCATAGCATGGGGTTGGGATGGAGCAGGGGAAGTACAATGCTTCTGCAGACTAGAGATCTCATGACTTCATTTCCCTGTGCTGTTTTTTTCTGTTATTTTGTTTTGTTTTTGCTGGTCCTGGGGCTTGAACTCAGGGCCTGGGCTCTGTCACTGAGCCTCTCTGTGCTTAAGGCTAGTGCTCTACCACTTGAGCCACAGATCCACTTCTGGCTTTTTCTGAGTCGTTTATTGGAGATAAGAGTCTCATGGACTTTCCTGCCCAAGGCTGTCTTTGAACCTCGATCCTCAGATCTCAGCCTCCTCAGTAGCTGGGATTACAGGCATGAGCCACAGACACCAGGCTCTGCGTTGTTTTTACATGTAGATTACGATTATTTTTTCACTTCCATGCTTTTGCTTTGAGATTCAAAAGTTGGGCTGACTCACTTTTGATTCAGGGATGAATCATAACATTTCAGGTTTCCTGAACCCTAGAGATCAAATCTTATATTTTCTAGATGAAAAGAGAGGGGAGGGGTAGATTTCTCCAGCTTTCCTGACTCCTACCACCATGTCATATGTAAATAACTCAAGACCAAAACCCAGGATTGTTTGCAAAGCAGAGCCTGGCCGAATAACACAGACAGCTTTTGTATGGCTTGAGAAAGATTCCTAGAAGACTTTGGTCTAGGGGAAAAACAGGTCCCAGGAGCCCCTCTTGTGGGGCTACAGGCTTTGGAAGGTAGAAAGGCTAGACAAAGTTCACTGCTATTACCGTACAGGCCAATTTTGCAACAAAGGCCTTCGGTTTTGTTTCCCAATAGTCTAGAGCCTCTGGTCCTCCAAAAGCACAGCCACTCTTGGCCTTCCTAAGCCAGCTTTCTTAGTTCATTCTTCTCAGCAGACAGCTTCTTTGAGATCACCCTTGGCCTGAATTTGCTCTGAATTTAGCTGGGAATTTACAGGCCAAAGGCAGAGGGGAAGATCCAACAGGTTTTGGAATCTGATCACCTGGGTTCAGCCCCCATGTCTTCTCCCCAACCTATGCTGCATCTTTAAACTGTTTACTTAATCTTTTTGGTCACTGGATGCAGGGAGAGAGATTTCGTACTTGCATCCCAGGTTGCTAGGTCAGCAGAATGGAGGCCATACACAGCCAGCACTAGGAAAGGTGCAGGTTGATAGTAAGTCACCAATAATGTCCTCACCTCCTCCTCAGAACCTCCCAGGAGTCCTTCCACTTCTCCCCGTGAAAGTAAGCACTACATATTTGTTTTGAAAAGACTGTTTTCAAGCCCAGTGCGGGTGGCTCATGCCTGTAATCCTAGCTACTCAAGAGGCCAAGATCTGAGGATCATAGTTTGAAGCCAGCCCAGGCAGAACAGTCCCCGTGAGACTCTTATCTCCAATAAACTACTCAAAAACCAGAAGTAGCACTGTGGCTCAAGTGGGAGAGCACTAGCCTTGAGCACAGTGAGGCTCAGGGTCAGTACCTAGGCTCTGAGTTCAAGCCCCACAACAGACAAAAAAAAGACTGTACCTAGCACCAAGTATGGTGCTATACACCTGTAATTTCAGCACTCAGGAAGCTGAGGAAGGAGGAGCAAGAGTTCCAGGCCAACCTAGGTTATATTGTAAGACTCTGTCTCAAAACAAAACAAAATAACAAGGTTGGAATCAGGGATGAGACCATACATTAAAAGGAAAAAAACCAACAACAGTAAGCCAGGTGCCAGTGGCTCATGCTTCTTATTTTAGCTATTCAGGAAGCTGAGACCCGGAGGATAGAAATTCAAAGCCAGCCTGGGGAGAAAAGTCCACAAGATTCCATCTTCAATTAACCAGTAAAAAATTGGACTGGAGGCATGGCTCAAGTAATACAACATCAGGCATGAGCAAGTGAGCCAAGTAGGAGTGCAAAGCTCTGAGTTCAAGTCCTGGTACAAGAAAAGAAAAGAAAAGAAAAGAAAAGAAAGAAAGAAAGAAAGAAAGAAAGAAAGAAAGAAAGAAAGAAAGAAAGAAAGAAAGAAAGAAAGAAAGAAAGAAAGAAAGAAAGAAAGAAAGAAAGGAAGGAAGGAAGGAAGGGAGAGAGAGAGAAAGAGAGAGAGAGGAAGGAAGGAAGGAAGGAAGGAAGGGAAAGAGAAAGAGAGAGGAAGGAAGGAAGGAAGAAAGAAAGAAAGAAAGAAAGAAAGAAAGAAAGAAAGAAAGAAAGAAAGAAAGAAAGAAAGAAAGAGGAGGAGGCTTGGGTTGGGGGGGTGGGGGGGGATGGGAAGGGATGGGAAGGGGAAACAAAGGAGGAGGCTACAATGCTTGGTAGGAAATGTACTCATTATCTTGTCCATGTAATTGTAACAGTATTTTCCCAATAAAAAGAAAGAAAGAAAGAGAGAGAGAGAGAGAGAGAGAGAGAGAAAGAAAGAAAGAAGGAAAGAAAGAAAGAAGGAAGGAAAGAAAGAAAGAAGGAAAGAAAGAAAGAAAGAAAGAAAGAAAGAAAGAAAGAAAGAAAGAAAGAAAGAAAGAAAGAAAGAAAGAAAGAAAGAAAGAAAAGAAAAGAAAAGAAAAGAAAAAGAAAGAAAGAAGCCGGGCGCTGGTGGCTCACGCCTGTAATCCTAGCTACTCAGGAGGTGGAGATCTGAGGATCACGGTTCAAAGCCAGCCCGAGCAGGAAAGTTCGTGAGACTCTTATGTCCAATAAAACGCTAGAAAACCGGAAGTGGTGCTGTGGCTCAAGCGGTCAAGCACTCGCCTCGAGCTGAGGAGCACAAAGACAACACCCAAGCCCAGAGTTCAAGCCCCACAACCAACAAAAAAAAAAGAAAGAAAGAAAGAGAGAAAGGAAGGAAGAAAGGAAGGAAGGAAGGAAGAAAAGAAGAAAGGAAGAAAGGAAGGAAGGGAGAAGAGAAATAAATAGGAAGAGATGGGAGGATTGTAGTTCAAGGCTAATCTTAAATACATCTCAAAAAATGAAGCTGTGTTTGTTGGAGTGTGCTTGTAATCCCAGCTACTTGGGAGGCAGAAATAGAAGGATCAAGTATGTCAAGTACAAGTGCTGCATTTAAGCCTTAATACCTCCCCCGAAGAGGAATTACACATTAGTTTCTGACATCCAAAAAAGTGAGATAGTCACCAACCATATCCACTTCTACTTCACTGTGCCATCAGGTTGAAGCAAACCAAGCAAAGAAGTAGTATAAATAAGTCCTGATGCTGGCGGTGGTGGTTTATTTTCTTCCTCTTGCTGGCCTTGAACTTTTCCTCCTGCCTCACCCTCCCAGTGCAGGGACTACAGGTATATACCACCACACCCAGCTTCAGCTTCCAAGATCTTTTAAAAAAATTATTAACATTCCTGTTTCTACTCTACATGTTTGTGTGTGCTGAGGAATATAATAATGAGGCAAAGAAAACACAATGCTCTGGGGGAAGCAATACTACATAAATATTATAAATTTCAAACGAACCCGAGTTCCATGCATAGGACACTCATTCATTCATCTGGCACTTGCCTTTACATTATAGAGCAGAAGCTCGGAGCCAGCCGGCAGCATGGCCCAGAAACGTTACCCTTCTCATTTCCCTCCCCCTCTATCTCCAGTGCTGATGGCTTGGTGACAGTGGAACAAGGAGTCATGGCGGGAGCAGAAGCTGCCTCTTTGGCCACAGTTCAGTGTTTATGGATTCAGGGTAGACTGAATAGCCAGCTGTCTTCAGCAAGAAAGTCCCTAGGCAGAAAACTATATCCCCGATTGGCCTGTGGTAAATGCCTGAAATTCTACCATTAGCAATGCATTCCTTTGGTTAGGCCACACCATTCTGGGGCCACCATTTTAAAGGAAAAAATGCCCCTGGGGGAGTAACCAGTAAAGACCCTGACACTTTCTGAGCACGGGCTGCTGCCTGTGTGCTTGCAGACCGAGCTGCCCGATGGATGGAAGGAAGGGGTGGGGTAGGGGAGGGCTGAGGGCAACGTACACTGCTGAGCTGTTATGATGCTTTGTTAAGGAAATACTCTACCAGGGAGTCATGACCCACCCTGCTCCAGCCCAGTGATGCTGCCTTCAAAACAGGGCCTCAAAATTTGGATGATCTTTCCAACAAGAGGTGCCGGCTGTCTTCCCCTCCCTTGGAATCTTGGTGGGGGTGGGGCTTGTGAGTGCTTGAGCCTATGGGGAAAGAACATACAGCGCCCTCCGATTTGCTGGAGCACTTGTAGTTGGAACTTTGAGACTTGGCGTGAGAAGCCCTGTTTCTCAGCGTCTGTAAGCTATAAAGACAATCCTGAAGGGTTCAAGAAGACATGCTAAGCCATCTTTTGCCTGGCAGGTAGATACGGTAATGAAGCCTCCAGAACTACTACCCACCAGCTGAATGCCACGGAGAAATGATCTCTCTATGCGCTAGAAGAGCTGTGTGGTCAAACTCTTCCCAACTTCCCCCCACTCAGGAAGGATCATGAAACTCTTGTTTTCAGTCATCCAGGATGAGATTATTACCCAGAAGTAGGTAAGTGGAGCAGACCTGGCCTAAGAGCATGAGCGTCACAGAATGCTGATATAGAAACTTCTAGCAACTGGAGGCAGGAGATCAAAGGAGCTGGAGTCTCTATAAAAAAAAAAAAAAAGGCTGATCCTTCAGATACCAACTAGAGTCACTGAAAGTCATGCCACGCCCACACTTGGGAGCCAGACCACGCCCACACTTGGGGCCTGGGCACTGGTGCCAATACACATCCAATATCTACAGTGGAAGAATCCTGGAAGCCCTGCCTAT